>NC_136065.1:1349703151-1349938227 GCF_964261635.1 Lissotriton helveticus
GCCAGACTGGCAACATTTGTTTCCTGCAACAAAAAGCAAGACAAATTAACTCCAGTAAATCAGAAAATAAACTGTGCATCTGTACATGGCAGTAAATCAATGAATGGGTTTTGACCTCAACTTGATTTCTAGGGATTGAGCAATGAGACTATATGCTTCTCTATGGTTTATAAAATTCAGATGGGTTTAGAAATGAAGGTGCTGCATACATCATTTGGCATTTCCGACTCAACTAGTGTTTGATCGAAGATACAGAAGTGACACACAACCATAGGAATGTCTGTTCATCACTTGACATTTATTCATATTAGTGATCATCATAAACATCTGCATTGATATGGGACCTGAAAAATGAAATCTTTCTAAAATGATTTTAAAGTAAATGGCCATCTAAAGAGACTCATGTTCTCAAAAATAAATACAATTTGATTTAGTAAACACTGACTGAAAAGCCCTTTTTAAGTCCTCTTACAACAAGCATTTGCAATGCAATAGGTCTCGCATTAGGAAAGTTTGAGCTATTGGTATTGTAAATGACACATTTTTTATTTATGTTTTGTTTTTGAAAATAGCTAAATTAATAGTTTTGTCATTTACAATGCCAATAGTTATAACTTTCACAAATGTGACACCTATAGCATTTGTAATGCAATATGTGTTGTATTTACGTGACTTACATGTATTGATATTACAAATAACAATGGCTTTTAATTATTTTTCAATAATTAATACTTAAATGAAAGTTATTGTAATTTATAATGGCACTAGCTTAAAGTTTAGTAAATAACTTTTGTGAAGCAGTGTATTTCATTGTGACAAAAATCCAAGAACAGAAGTGAAATATTAACATCTTTTTGTTACATTTGTAATAAAGCTTTAAACATTGAGAGAACATTGGCGAACCTGGTGTTGTTGAATGGTTGCACAGATTGATGCTGTCGTGACGCTGAGTGATGTTGTGATGGCGAGCGAGTGATGCTGTGGCCTTCAGTGATGCTGTGGTGCCCCTGAGTGATGCTGTTGTGGTGCGGAGTGATGCTGTATGCTATTGTAACAACCTGGGGTCGTCACACACACAGGAAAGTACTCAATATTCAAATGGACAACTGGCCACAACTACCTCTAACTCATTGTACCCTCTACAGAACATCGACACGGACGTGGACATTCAATCGGAACACTGGCCCTTTAATGCTGACTGGGAATACCAGTGGGAGGAGTCAAGACAGGACACAGAGACGTCTTATTCCAGGGAGAACGAATCAGGAGTTTGTTTATTCACCCGGAGGGAGGAGACTGGAGAGCGGAGCGGAGACAGATCGAGAGACGGAGCAGGACGGAGTTTGGAAGCAAGTGACGAGGGAAGACCGGGAGTCGTTGAAGAGGAGGCGGAGGAGAAGCCAGGAGGCCACCGACACTACGAGTCGCCCAGCCATACACCCACGGGAGGTGTATGGCTCAGCCAGGTACGAGACATACTCAGGGACTGGGTCAAACGTAAAGCAGTTGGTACCGATTAAACCTGGGTTGTCCATACTTTGTCCTGGTGCACCTTTCCCTGAGCACTAAAAATCCCTCACGCCGGCAATAGTTTACGTGTGTGTCACCTATAGTTTGGTCCTCACTCCCTTACCCCTTCACGTAATTGACATAGCGGACAGACAACTGATACACACTATCTTTTCTCCTGTCTTTCCAACGAGCGGCAAGACGGAAACCGAAGAGCCTAGTCCGCGGAGAAGACCCGACAGGGAGCAGAGAGCAGCGGCGGCGGAATCTCGGATCAGGAAGACCGCAAGAAGCGTTCTCCGAGGGCAAAGATAACAACCAAGAAGAAAAGTTCAGACTTGTTGTATACTAAAATAAAACCCACAAAAACTAAGATCAACGTGTTGCCTATTCCTCCCGCACCCGTAACAGCTATGCTATGTTTTGTTTTGCTATGCTATGTTTTGTTATGCTATACAATGTTTTGCTATCCTATGCTTTGATTTGTTATGCTATGCTATGTTTTGTTATGCTATGTTTTGTTGTGCTATTTTTTGCTATGCTATGCTTTGTTTTGTTGTTTTATTATGCTATGCTTTGTTTTGCTATACTATGTTTTGTTATGCTATGCTATGTTTTGTTGTGTTTGGTATGCTATGTTTTGCTATGCTATTATATGTTTTGTTTTGCTATGCTATGTTTAGTTGTGTATTGTTAAGCTAGGCTATGTTTTGTTGTGTTTTGCTATGTTTTATTATGCTATGTGTTGTGGTTTCTTATGCTATGTTTTGTTATGTTATGCTAAGTTTTGTTATGCTATGCTATGTTTTGTTTTGCTATCCTATGCTTTGTTTAGTTTTGCTATCTTATGCTTTGTTTTGCTATGCTTTGTTTTGTTGTGTTTTATTATGCTATGCTTTGTTTTGTTGTGTTTTATTATGCTCTGTTTTGCTATGCTATGTTTTGTTATGCTATGCTATGCTTTGTTGTGTTTGGTATGCTATGTTTTGCTATGCTATTATATGTTTTGTTTTGCTATGCTATGTTTAGTTGTGTATTGTTAAGCTATGCTATGTTTTGTTGTGTTTTGCTATGTTGTATTATGCTATGTGTTGTGGTTTGTTATGCTATGTTCGGTTATGTTATGCTAAGTTTTGCTATGCTATGTTTTGCTATCCTATGCTTTGTTTAGTTTTGCTATCTTATGCTTTGTTTTGTTATTCTATGCTATGTTTTGTTGTGTTTTGTTATGCTATGCTTTGTTAAGCTATGCTATGTTTTGTTATGCTATGCTATGTTTTGTTTTATTATGCAATGCTTCTTTTACTATGCTATGTTATGCTATGCTTTGTTATGCAATGTTTTGCTATGCTATGATAAGCTTTGTTTTGTTATGCTATGCTATGCTGTGTTGTGTTTTGTTATGCTATGTTTTGTTGTGTTTTGCTATGTTTTGTTATGCTATGCTTTATGTTAAGCTATGTTTTGTTATGTTATGCTTTGTTCTGCTATGTTTTGTTGTATTTGTTATGCTATGCTGTTTTGTTATACTATGCTATGTTTTGCTTTGTTATGCTATGCTTTGTTTTGTTATGCTATGTTTTGTTATGCTATGCTTTGTTGTGATATATTATGCTATGCTATGCTTTGTTGTGTTATGTTATGCTGTGCTTTGTTGTGTTTTGCTATGCTATGTTTGTTTTGTTTTGCTATCCTATGCTTTTTTTGTAAAGCTGCGAAAGTCACCGCCTATGATCGGAAGTCAGGCATCCTTGCCCGTGACATGGGCGGGGCCTGTGTCGCGGCCGGAAGAGGCCAGGGTTGCTCATTCATGCGGGGCTCCCATCATGGAGGGAGAGCCCCGCGGTAGCGTGAAAATCCACAGAAGTGCCCCGCGTGTGGAGATGTGCCGGAGAAAAGGAGCGCAGCGAGGCGACACGACAAAAGAGCACGGTGAGTGGAGGGGGGGGGGGGGATATGTGTGTCTGTGTGCATCTGTGTGTGCGCGCGTGAGCCCGTGAGTGGTGGTGGTGGTGGGGGGGGAGGGGGGTGCGTGCGTGTGTGTGCCTGCCTGTGTGTGTGTGTGTGTGCCTGCCTGCCTGCGTGTGTGTGTCTGTGTGCGTGCCTGCGTGTTTGCGGGGAATCTAAACCAGGGGACGGGCACGGCGCCGGCCTAGGCGTGCGCGCCCACGAGGTGAAGTCGACGCTCGTGCCAGGCCCCTGTCTCACATTCCCCCAAGACGGCTGACTATAGTTGTCGATCCAGACAGCAAATGCTTCGCATTTGCTTTTGTCTAGGCTCGACCTAAAAAGGACGAATAAAGCAGTATACGGAGATCCTTATTCACCACCCAGATTAGGGTCCCATTTTGATATTACTTTACGGCAGTAACATTGCCCAAATGTAATGAGAGAAAGTTCTTTCTGATTTATGGAGTAAGGATCCATGAACACTTCCAATGCCTTCTGTCAGATAACCACAGGATATGGTCCCAAACTGACCATCATGAATTTACGCAGCCACCATCAAACTTCCCCAAATCAATATTATATGCCAACACTCCCCCTGGAAATTATTAAAAGACATCCAAACATCCATCATTCCATGACAACAGTTCCACTACCATACAACATGCACTTAAACACCCGCCAATTGTACACACACACCCCTCCTCCACGTTCTGACAGTCATGCGCCCCACGCTCAGTCATGCGCCCCACGTTCTGACAGTCATGCGCCCCACGTTCTGACAGTCATGCGCCCCACGCTCTGTCATGCGCCCCACGCTCTGTCATGCGCCCCACGCTCTGTCATGCGCCCCACGTTCTGACATGTGCCCCACGTTCTGACATGTGCCCCACGCTCTTTCATGCGCCCCACGTCCTAACAGTCATGCGCCCCACGCTCTGTCATGCGCCCCCACGCTCTGTCATGCGCCCCCACGCTCTGTCATGCGCCCCCACGCTCTGTCATGCGCCCCCACGCTCTGTCATGCGCCCCCACGCTCTGTCATGCGCCCCCACGCTCTGTCATGCGCCCCCAACGCTATGTCATGCGCCCCCACGCTCTGTCATGCGCCCCCACGCTCTGTCATGCGCCCCCACGCTCTGTCATGCGCCCCCACGCTCTGTCATGCGCCCCCACGCTCTGTCATGCGCCCCCACGCTCTGTCATGCGCCCCCACGCTCTGTCATGCGCCCTCACGCTCTGTCAGTTATTCACCCACGCTCTGACAGTCATGCGCCCCACGCTCTGACAGTCATGCATCCCATGCTCTGACAGTCATGCACCCCACGCTCCGACAGTCATGCGCCCCACGCTCCGACTGTCATGCGCCCCACGCTCCGACAGTCATGCGCCCCACGCTCCGACAGTCATGCGCCCCACGCTCCGACAGTCATGCGCCCCACGCTCCGACAGTTCATGCACCCCACGCTCCGACAGTTCATGCGCCCCACGCTCCGACAGTTCATGCGCCCCACGCTCCGACAGTTCATGCGCCCCACGCTCCAACAGTCATGCGCCCCACGCTCCGACAGTCATGCGCCCCACGCTCCGACAGTCATGCGCCCCACGCTCCGACAGTCATGCGCCCCACGCTCCGACAGTCATGCGCCCCAAGCTCCGACAGTCATGCGCCCCACGCTCCGACAGTCATGCGCCCCACGCTCCGACAGTTCATGCGCCCCACGCTCCGACAGGTCATGCGCCCCACGCTCCGACAGTCATGCGCCCCACGCTCCGACAGTCATGCGCCCCACGCTCCGACAGTCATGCACCCCACGCTCCGACAGTCATGCACCCCACGCTCCGACAGTCATGCGCTCCACGCTCCGACAGTCATGCGCTCCACGCTCCGAAAGTCATGCGCTCCACGCTCCGACAGTCATGCGCTCCACGCTCCGACAGTCATACGCTTCACGCTCTGACAGTCATGCGCTCATCTCTCTGCGCCGATCGTGTCCCAGGTGGGGCGCGTGTGGGGGCTGCGATCGGTGCCTTCAGCTGCCTCGTTTCCTGGTGAGAAGAGCAGTGGTGGCCGAGGCATGGGCAGCGGCTGGGTGGCGCAGGCCAGAGCCGTGACATGGAGGCCAGTACCCGGCATGCGGTGCACCTGTGGTCCCGGAGGAACCGCTGCACTTGTGGCCGTGCCCCTGCGGCAGCAGCTTGTGAGGAGCGAAGGTAGGCAGCGGCGGTTCAAGGGACTCATCAGCGGAGCCGTTCGTGTGCTCGTCCCCCTCCCCCTGCGCTCCTGCTGGATCTGAGGGAGGGAGGTCTGGGATCTCGGTGGTCATGTTGGACTGAGCAGAGAGGGCACAGAGATTTGTGCCTGGCGGCCGCTGTGCTGCCCTTTGCTGGGATTGTGCCCCTCTGGGCAGCGGAACGACTGGCGAGCCCTCCTCTGCCCTAAGCTTTGTTGACGGCGCCACGCCCTCGCCCCGGCTGCAATTTCAGGTCACACAAGCAGACAGAGACAGATTGCAGGCCAGTTGGAGTTGGTAGGGATCCTGGGCTGACTCTCCTGGAGGTAGGGGGTTGGCATCTGCGTGGGCCCTGAGGCAAGTAGGAGTGGCCCTCTGTTGTAAATAAGTAGATGTAGACAGCAGGAGACTTCTTGGTAGTTATAAGTTAGGTTTATTGATTGAATTACAGCAGAGCAACACAACTCTCCAGCTGACCAGACCTTCAACTGTCAAGTGTGGAACCTCCAAGTACAACATAGAATGTAGACAAGCATTCTGGGAGGCTAGTAGGTAGGAGCATAGAGGAAAGTGTGAAGACAGCAGGTAGCCATGTTGGAAGGGGAACTAGTTTACTACACATCCTCCTCCTTTATCAAGAAAAACAAATGACCGCAGATGGCCATGTTGGGAGGAGAATATGTTTACTTCACATCCTCCTTCTTTATGTAGAAATGTGTTACACACACATCCTCCTCCTTTATAATATAAAGAAAAATAAAGATAGAGAAGGCAAACGAGCGTTAAGGGGAAAAGAGTGTTGAGAGTGAAATGGGAGGTGCAACACAACACTCAAAACAACTAATAGGTATCACCACCACCTATTCCCCTTAGACAGACAAAAACAGGAAAAGTCAGTCAACTTTCTCCTATCAGTCCTTGAACAGCAAAAAACTTAAAGAGACTTTTCACTTTCTTCATCCTGTTTTGTGCTGCAAGATGAAGATAAAACGAAGATAAAATTGAAGTAGAAGTCCTGGTCTGGTTCTGGATCCCTCTAACAAGTTATTGACGTCTTTCTCAAGTATTAGATCCTTTGCTCTGGTTGAGGGCCTCAGAATTAGATTTTGTTATTTGGACTCCAAGCTCAAGAAAATATTTTCCTGGATTTTCTTACATTTTCTGCTACTGGACTTTTTATCTCAGTACAGGGGCACAGAGACCCCGTTGCAGGAACTTCTTCTTGGGTCCGGGAACATTTGTAACCTTCAAGTTTACAGACAAGGTTAAGAATTCCTTGACCAGCTTCCAGATGTGGAGCATAAGACCCTGTTTTGAGTCCTCTGACCCACTTCTGGTCGCCATATCAGTCATGGGCTATGTGCTCTTTTGGACGACCTTTGTCCAGTCCTTGTCGACTCTTGGACAACTATTGTCCATTCATAGTTGTGGGAAAACCTTTGTCACCTCTTGGATGACCTTTGTCACCCTTTTTTCTGGGACAAACTCTGTCCCCTCTTGAACGACCATTGTCCAATCCTTGTCCACTCTTTGCCAACCATAGTTGTGGGACGACCTTGTTGCCAAAATGTTGTAAATAGATGACAGGATACTTCTAGTTGCTTACATGTAGATTTATTGTAGGACAAAGCTAAGTACACACCTCGCCTGCTGACCAGACCATCAACTGACACCAGTAGAACCCTCTGGTACAAGTTAGAACACTCACAGGTATTCTGGGAGGCTGAGGAGGTAAGAACACTAAGGAAGGGCTAATGACTACTGTCAGCCATATTACATGAAGAATCAATATACAACACCCTTCCAGGATCTCCATTACTGAACCCTGGAAGCTGCGGACACTATTTTTGGTGCGATGTCTTGACGTTGGTCCGCTGTAACCTGGAAGGGGGGGGAGTGGTTCCCTGCCAGTAGTTCTGCATCAGGGCTTGCTGGTTGTCCTGTGTGCGTCAGCCGGCTCACGTGATGCAGGACCTAGGTCGCCGGGGAGGGAGGGGGGGGGGAGGGGGGCGGTAGACTGGCCAGTGAGGGTCACAGGAGTGTGATGCCTTTCTGCAAGGCAAGGCGGCCCGAGACGTTGAGGCCAAGTGGCCGGACAGTTGGTTGGGTCCCTCGGGCGCAATGACGAGGGACAAGACGAGTGGGGGCTCGGCCAAACAGAGCCCGCTGGATAAATAAATGGCACCGCAGCGGTGCCTGGTGGATCTCAGGGGGCTGCACCAGATATTCTGGACACTGCTGCGCTCACGGTCGCTATTAGACAGTCCAGAGATGTCCTTGATGCTAAAATTGGGGCTGTGGGATCGGATGTCATGCTCCTTCGGCAGGGCCCGCGGAAGGCTGTGACCTGCATCACTGAAGCTGAAACACGCGTTTCAAGAGTGGAGGGCGATTTAGCCGGCTTGCAGAAGCAGATGGCTGCCCTCGAGACATCCCAGCAGGGCTTGGGAATATGCGTGGAGGATGCGGAGGGCCGGGTCCGGCGCAACAATCTCCACTTTGTGGGCTTTCCGGAGGGGTTTGAAGTGGCACTCAGTGGCTGGAGAGCTAGCTTCCCCCTGAGACCCTGTCCCGTTGTTTTATCATTGAGTGTGCCCACAGGGCTATCGCTCAGAAGCCTCTGCCTGGCGCACACCCAAGGACAGTTTTTACAAAGCTTCTGAACTACCAATACTCAAACAGGCCAGGGCCAAGGAACCTTTGATCTATGACAATGCGCGCATATTGATCTTCCCTGACTATACGAAGTTAGTTCAGCAGCAGCAACAGTCTTTTTTGGCAGCCAAGGCCCGACTATGTGATCTTAAGCTTCCCTATGCGCAGCTGTACCCTGCCCGGTTGCGGATGCTGTATCAATCCCGCATGCATTTCTTTGATTCACCGGAGGAGGTGTTTGAGTGCACAGATGAGACGATGCGACTGCGTCCCCACACGCCTCCTTGGAGGGAGTCCAATTCCTCTTCCAGCGAGGCAGCTCGTGGGCAGCCCCACAAGAAGCTCATAGATAACCGGCACTCCAGGTCTAATCGTCGATCACGCTCTTGCAGTACGTCCTCTTAGGCCGGCTCAGCCTCCCAGCAGACTCCATCGGCTTCCTAATTGACGGGGAAGATTGCAATCCTCTAAAACTTTGATATTACTGTTTGGATCGAAGGACTACATGTGTGGGCCGGCTTCTATGTTGGACCTTCCAAAGGAGCAGGGGCCTGCTGATTTTGGGCTGTAACTTGGGGATCCATTGGTCGAGGTGGGCCGGGACTCCCTGTTTGGGTCTGTGGGCCGCACTCGCCGCGACAGATGCTTCATTGTTCTTGAAGTATTGGGTTGGGGGGATAGTTGGGTTGTTTTTGTTTATGTTGTTTTCAACAGGTCGCACTGTGCTACAGAGTACTTAGGTCTCCTTGTATGCATTACTTGCTTTCTCATGCCCCAGTGTTTCCCATAGGGATCTTTCATGGCCGACTCAGGTGATGGCTCTCGGGAGTCCCCCAGGACTCTCAGAATAGTGAGCTGGAATGTCTGTGGGTCCTGGATAAAATTAAGCTGGGACTGTTCTCCAGCAGGCTAAGAGGGCTCAAGCTGATGTAGTGATGCTCCAAGAAACACATATTATGGGTTCAAAAGTGCTCTGCCTCCACCCTTATGGCTATGACCATGTGTTCCATTCAAGGTTTGTAAGGGGGTCACAGGGGTGGCGATTATGATTCACTGCAGGGCCCTATACACACACACACGTGAAGACGTGGGCTAATGCCCAAGGGCGCTATTTATTCCTACAGTGGAGAAGTAACAGGAGTGCAACCCATATACCACGTCGGGATGGGTGTAGAATGTGTATAAGAAACAATTCCCAACAGGTATCAATTTAAGGCAGTTCAAATAATGTATGCAATCAGCATTACAAGAACAAGAAACAAGGAGGCTCGTGCAGTTTAAGAGCTTGTAATTCACTAGTTCATCAGGGGTATTTCACATGAAATTGCAGGTAAGCAGCATTAAACAGAGGAAATCATGTGACAACCCGAAGGCACTTGGTGAATAGTGATATATACAATTTGGTGAAAAGTGATGGTGCAAGTGCTGAACGTGAACAGCGTGAGCGGCGCAAAGTGACAAAGATATGTACAGTGAAGGCTCAGCAGGAATTGGTTATGATAATTTTAGTCATAGATTAAACATTTTTCAAGAGCCAAGTATAAAATGCGCCATAAAGTTGCGCTGTAATGTCGACGGCGTTTCGATCCCCGTGGGTCGGGATCGTCTTCAGGACAGGGTTGTCGGATGGCGATGGTGCTGAAGGTTACCTTCTCTCCCCGCAGCACCATCGCCATCCGACAACCCTGTCCTGAAGACGATCCCGACCCACGGGGATCGAAACGCCGTCGACATTACAGCGCAACTTTATGGCGCATTTTATACTTGGCTCTTGAAAAATGTTTAATCTATGACTAAAATTATCATAACCAATTCCTGCTGAGCCTTCACTGTACATATCTTTGTCACTTTGCGCCGCTCACGCTGTTCACGTTCAGCACTTGCACCATCACTTTTCACCAAATTGTATATATCACTATTCACCAAGTGCCTTCGGGTTGTCACATGATTTCCTCTGTTTAATGCTGCTTACCTGCAATTTCATGTGAAACACCCCTGATGAACTAGTGAATTACAAGCTCTTAAACTGCACGAGCCTCCTTGTTTCTTGTTTTTGTAATTTTGATTGCATACATTATTTGAACTGCCTTAAATTGATACCTGTTGGGAATTGTTTCTTATACACATTTATTCCTACAGGGCATAGTCAGACAGGGACTAGAGATTCTAGGTTGTATACATGCCCTTCCCTCCTGCTTGTGTGGGGCTTGGTGGAGCAGCTCATGTCCTTATGGGCGGATATGCCTGATGGCCTGTCTATGGTTGGGGGTGATTGGAATGACTGGTTTGATATGACCCGGGATCGCTGGAGGCGGGGGAGGGTGCGGCCGCTAGCAGGGTCACGGAAGCTTTCCTCTTTGGTGTCTGGACTTGATTGGGTGGACCCCTGGCGCCGGATGCATCGGAATGTTCAGGGCTACACTTATCTTTCTGCGGTTCATAATTCCTTCTCTATCCTCGATTATTTGTTTGTCCCTTGGGTGGCAGCGAGTAGGGTAGTGGAGGCGGATATCCTTCCAAGCGGTCTCTCAGATCACTCGCCGATTACTTTGACGGTCCGGAGGGGCTGGACACAGCAGCCCTTCCGCTGGCGCTTCTCGACGTGGAATCTCCAGAAGGCAGATTACAGGGAATGCCTGGAGGGCGCCATTGACAAATAACTTGACACTTAATGTTGGGTCAGACTCTGGGGCTGAACCTCTATGGGAGGCACTGAAGCCCACTCTACGGGGCGTTGATATCTCCTTTTGCACTGCGGCATGCAGGGTTCAAAGGGAGGCTCTGCTATTGGCAGAGACTAATATTGCAGCGCTTGAACATCGTAGTAGGGGTGAAGGGGGTGAGCACATATGTTAACAGTTGATGCTGGCGGGGTACGTGGATGGTGCTTGGCTGGCGGTGTGCATGGATGGTGCTTGGCTGGCAGTGTGTGTGGAGCCGTTTTTGTTATCAGTGGGACATTTTTCAAACTACCTTTCTGATCTACTAACCTGTTACACCCCACCCATATCCCAAAACCTGTTAATCAGCACCTATTAACCACATCGAAATTGCCCTTTCTTTAGGGCCCCTTTACTGGAACTCATTTCCACTGCCTATGTAGTGAGTCACTCACTACAGAAGTTCATAACAAACTTTTTCTTATGGATTGCATTCCTACTGGCCATTATAGTGGCCCAGTGAAAAAGGGCCTCTGTTTCAACAACTCTTTCCCTGCATTATATAGTAATACATTTTGCGTC
The DNA here is from genome assembly GCF_964261635.1 of Lissotriton helveticus. Classification (NCBI taxonomy): domain Eukaryota; kingdom Metazoa; phylum Chordata; class Amphibia; order Caudata; family Salamandridae; genus Lissotriton; species Lissotriton helveticus. Next base: position 1,349,714,739 of record NC_136065.1, read on the forward strand.
TCAACTGACGAAAAATATGCTTTTTTTCAATTATGGACCTACCCGTTCAAGTGTTACAAACCAATAAACAATCCATTTCTATATTGTTAAATATACTTTACTTCTAGTAGAAGATCAACAAGCCTATACCAGGATGGCCTAAATGCAATTCCACAATAGTAAAGCCAGCCACTCCTGTTCTCCAGGATGAACACCTTATAAGTGACATTTTTGGGATCATCAACCTCGAGTTCAGTTTGTGCTTTTGCCAGGCACAACTGTTTGGATTCTGACTACATAGATGACACTCAAGCCTCTACAAAACATGAATGCTAGTAATTATTTTTACCAGTTTTGTGTAATATATGAACTATTAGATTCTACTCAGTCTTTGTGAATAGCACAGCAAATTAATGAAGAAGGAAATGTTACTCGTAATCTTAGTTATCTATTATGAAGTTGTATGTAACCCAACATGTCCTCGAAATACGAGAAGAAAATCTGTGAGGTTAGCAATTAAGATTCTCTCTTAGGCTCTTAAGTGAAAATTATCTGCTTCCACGTCAAACTGCACTCATGAACGATGGAGCAGCTGGGCTGCTTTACACCTAGTGTGAGAAATCGCACTAAAGGTGATGCTTACCTGCTACATTTCATTCTCTTCAACAGCTCAACCAATTAGATTTAAGAGCTGAAAAGAACTGTAAGCAGAAAAGACCATGGATAGGCAATTCCCTTAAAAGAGTTTAAGAAAGATAAAATATACAACAATGCATAGATCTTTTCTACACTAGACTAATTTCACAACTTAATATCAATGCAGTTTAGAGATTACGTGCCACATCGAGCCGTTAGTGCCACTCGCACAATTCCCAGACAACTGTCAGTTGGCGATTAGACCATGGACTTTTCACACTTAATGACAAGGAAAAATACAAATACTCCTTTGTCTCCTTATTCTACTGGCTAGACTTACCTGCTGCGATGTGGAATGAGGGTGTCCCGTACATGGCAAACGCCAACATAAGGAAATGTCTCCATCCCACTCTCCCAGTCCTTATAATGATCCCGTACAACTTCTAGAAGGAATCAATGGAAGAAAACAAAATTATTTGTTAGTAGGAAAAAGGCCAGGTCAACTTTAGAATACAAAACGGCTTACAAAATAAGTAAATACACAATAATGGATCATGTATTAGATAAAAGTAATCATACCCTCCAGAAAGATAGGTATCCAGGGTACAGCATTGTGATGGACACAATATGTTCAATGTATGTAGACAATATTTAACTTGTGGAAGTACACGAAAGGAATACTAGAAGTTTTCCTTTTCCATTCAATGTGAGAATTCCCCCCTTAAATTTCTGTTTTTTAAGAGAATGCTAACCTCAGTGTGAACCTGAACACAAATATGCCAACTTATCACACATGGAGTGTCTGTGGCCAGAGCAACTAGGTCTTCAACTGTGTGAAATTATAGCTAGTCATGAACACGTCTTTGTTCATTGGGCTCATTCCATACGGATCCAAAAAGAAACTAGATGTATATTCCTTAGACAATATCGTAAAAAGCAATGCAAACAGCTTCTGGTAAAACTGCATTTCAACTAGAAAACGCAGTTTATTCCATTTGTACACTTGAGGATGACTGTGAGGTTAGTAATTAAGGTTATTTTTGGGACTATTTAAGCACAATAAATAGCTCTGACACAGCACTGAACTCTTGTGACAGGGGAGCAACTGAACTGCCTCTATGTAATAAAGGTAAAATTCCCGTTTGATAAAATTGATAAATAGCAATAACAATAACAATGAGCAAAGGTGGATGTGGTTATGCCTCCCAATAGTTTTATCCTTTGATATCAGCCAGCAATATCACTCAACTGTTAAATAATTTGAGAAGATGTATTACCAGGAGGACATGTGTGAAGCTAACTAATGAACAGAGCATACCTGTGATTTTATTAACCATATCATACATGGCCTGCTCAGCTTCTTCTATTTTCCTCCATCGATACTTTAGAAAGGCGAGAAGGCCCCAGAGAAGCGCCAATGCTGTGCAAGGAAAAAAAGGAGATTTGGAAACTGGTGTAAATGTAGGCAAAGGGTGCCCATCATTCAAACATATAGTAAACTACTTATCGGCACAAAGAAGATTTAATTCATTTCAAAACAGCAATTAAGAGAAACTGTAAGATAAAGGTAAACGAGTACTCAGGAAATCATGAACTCAGAAACCATACCTGGATAAAGTGTAACAGTACATGGAGAGGAGCACAGTTTCCTTGAATAACTTTACTTGATGAAGTGGTCAAGCATGAGCCTAGCATCGACACACACTGGAGCACAGTGCATTATCAAAGGGACGGAGGCATTTGACATGAACATGAGGCGGTGTGAGACAACAAGAGGATATTTTGTGGAGCCATTTATAGTTTTCTACATATAACCACAGTTGCAAATTACGAACATATACATGTAACTGTTCACATTAGATTATGTTTTACATGTAAGGAAAACAGTTGAGATGATTGTGGAAATGTGGATGGTGTGAAGTCAAGATGCAAATGGGAAACAGATGGGTCAAAGACTTCAAAATAATCAGAGATGCAAATGCTGTTCAAGGAAGGATATCCCCCTGAAAAGGGCATACCACAACCAAGAAGGTAAGGGTAAGAATCGTGTGGTACAGTTAAAGGTTTCAAGCTCCACACCTCCCACTAGGACCACGAAGTACAACAGGAACATATACTGGTTATTAGCCTGGTTTTGCTATTCATTAGTAAATTGCATCAGCATTTTATGGAGCTGTTTGCACTTTTTTCTATTCAAACAGACCTTCCAATACTTGGGGGTGATGATAAATGAAAATCTTTCCTGGGGTCCCCAACAGGTGAAATCCCAACTCAAACCAACTCAATTAGCGGGTGGAATCCTCAAAATGTCTAACACATCTACATTTAAGCCAGTGAGCTCGGCACTGGAGATTTACAAAGTGAAGGTAAGGGCGTCGGCCCTCTACGGTGGGGAACTTTGGGGCAACTATTGTGGGCCTAAAATTGTTAATGCGGAAAATAGGTTTATGAGGCAGTTACTGGCCCTCCCTCAAAGTACCCCTCTACTTCCACTGAGATTGGATTTAGGACTGAGTTCTATCCAGGACGAGCTAGCTTTGAAACCTTTAAGGTTCTGGCGCAGGTTATGGACAATCCCAGAACTGTCCAATTACAGGTCCGAACTGAGAGATGTCCTGAGCCATGGGAGTGCAGCAAAAATCCCCTTGTTTTTGTGAAAAATTAACTAGGGAAAATAGGACTACCAGACCTCTGGTATGACCCAGAACAGGCATGTAGGGGGGTCCCAGGCAAAACGCTTGCTAAGCTATTTATGGACCATGAACAGAGAAGATGGTTGCATGACTCCAAAGTTGGTTCCTTGACAACAAATTTTTTAGCGATCAAGGATTCCTATGCTTTCGAGGAGTTTTTAAATGTTATCTATCCAGTAGGAGCAAGGAAGCTATACATCCAATGGAGGCATTGGACACTACCTCTAGGATCATTTGTAGGCAAGTGGTCGACGACCACGAGTGAATCATGTCCAGGGTCTGGGGCGACAGAGTAGGATGAATTGCACATCCTCTTCTTTTGCCCCGCCTACAGAAAAGAAGGAAAGTACTGGCTAATACCCTTATGCAAGAACATGGGATTTGACAAATGTCTGGTTGCAATGAGAGTGTTTAAGACTGATACATCCCCACACATAGTCTTTGCACTGTCTAAGTTCCTCCTAGCAATGTGGTCCAAAAGATGCTCCCTTATTACAGCGGCACCCAGGGGCGATTTTATACTCTGATTCTGTATTGTGATCACATATCATGTGTTTTAACTTATTTTTTAAACCTGTTTTTATGTAAGGAGAATTTTATGGTTGCATAAATGTTTTTACTGTAATCTTTTATGACTGAAAAAATGTCGAAATAAAGATTTTGAAATTAAATGAAATAAAAAAAATATATTTACTTCATAATGCGCACTTTGCCTTATCGCTGTGATGGTAGAGGGGAGGTTTTGAGGGGTAGGGTTACAATCTTGTGCTATTCATTTATTTATAGGTCGTTCCAAGAACATTTCATCTGCTGGTATAGAGCCCTCGGGCCATGAAGAAATTGCTAAAAACAAGGCAACAAACCATGTTGCCTAAAACATAACACATTCTTTTTAATCATGTGCGATCCAGCTTTATACAATAAACAATTTGAACTGACACAAATACATTTTCAATTATTTTGAGATAGTCTGCGGTTTGAGGACATTACTCAAACGGAGCACAATTTACATTCACATCAGACTAATCACAATGACGCAACGTTTCTGAACACAGAGGATGTTCAATGTGTAATGTTTACTTAATGCAACACAGTGGTAGCCTTATCTATCATACATGCACTCATAGGAGTATACCGATAATGATAAGGACGGGACACTAGGGTTTTACCATTATGCCCAAGGTTGCTTCGCAAGGTGCCTCCTTTTTAACGTAAATGCTTACATTCATTATGGAATGCACATGGGTTTGTGGTTGCCACAGCATAAACTCTTTTTGGGGGTGGGTACTGGGAGCCTGGACATTTGAGAGCCAACACGAATGGTGCTAGTTGAATATGTTTCAGGTTGAGTGGAGGGTGCTCTACTATCGGAGCTTAATTTGAGCCAATGTTTTCCAGTGCTCAGAAACTACACCAAATTCTTAACATATGCACATTACAAATGAATAATACCTGTCGCTCGCACAATTCTTTTAGCTTTCAGTGGCCTGGAATAGTTTAAGTGTTCCCACTTGTCGACGTGTGGGAGCCTGTAGTTTTGTTGGTACTGTCATTGGCAGTGCTGGTGGAGCAGGGGGTGGTGCAAGCTGCAGTGACCTCCTATGAAGGGACCTGACACTTAATTAAAAAAAATTAAGAACTGCCTACTGCATTTATCCCCTTTACTTCTTTTGGTTAGAAACAGAAGGAACATGTTATTTTCCCAGTGAGCATCTGTTCGTGGCTTGTTGTGCTGTAGATTCACATGCTGTGCATAATCCTGCTATCTAGTGTTGGGCCCGATGTGTTCAAGTTGTTTTTCTTCTAAGAAAGTGTTTTGAGTCACGAGGTACTGTGACGCCTCCTCTTGCTGGTAATCCACATTTTCATTGACTCCCTGGTTAGATTGTTTTCCCGCACGGCAAGCATGGAATGTGAAAAGAAGTGTTGTCCATGTGAAGAAAGAGGATATAGAAATATGATTGCAACAGCCACAGGCATCTAGGGAGGAGGGTGGGCACATGTGCATCTATGGCACTACATCCCAAGAACAGATGCTTACAGGGTAAGTAACATTTTCTGTTCGATCCATGTGTGGCTGTAGATACACAAGCTGTACAGACTGTAAAGCAGAACTCCCCAAAAAGCTGTGGCGAGCCTTTGGAAGTTGCAGTGGTTTGAAAAAGTGTACATACAACTGCCTGGCCAACCCTGGCTTGTTGACGGGCTTGATACAGTAAAGGGGGTGGTGATGGACAGAGTATTCCGAATTAATGCAGAACACTCCTACCCAGTCAAGAGATCAGGGCTTGATCCATCACCGTTTTTTAGCTCACTGCACCATCCCAGTTCAGAACCTGGCTATATGCAAATTAGTCTGTCCCTGGCCCAGTGCATCATGGGAACAGGGCAGACCAAACTACCAAGCCAATTCTTTCACTGGAAAGGAAACAAGCTTCCGGGGACCGGTTTCTGGCATTACAGCCGTCTTCGGCCCGGCTTGCTTGAATCCTGATGGTGCAGTGAGCAAGGGACTCGCATCCGAGTATACCCTTCCACGCTTATGGTGGCCAACACGATACAGTAAAGGGGGTGGTGATGGACAGAGTATTCCGAATTAATGCAGAACACTCCTACCCAGTCAAGAGATCAGGGCTTGATCCATCACCGTTTTTTAGCTCACTGCACCATCCCAGTTCAGAACCTGGCTATATGCAAATTAGTCTGTCCCTGGCCCAGTGCATCATGGGAACAGGGCAGACCAAACTACCAAGCCAATTCTTTCACTGGAAAGGAAACAAGCTTCCGGGGACCGGTTTCTGGCATTACAGCCGTCTTCGGCCCGGCTTGCTTGAATCCTGATGGTGCAGTGAGCAAGGGACTCGCATCCGAGTATACCCTTCCACGCTTATGGTGGCCAACACGATACAGTAAAGGGGGTGGTGATGGACAGAGTATTCCGAATTAATGCAGAACACTCCTACCCAGTCAAGAGATCAGGGCTTGATCCATCACCGTTTTTTAGCTCACTGCACCATCCCAGTTCAGAACCTGGCTATATGCAAATTAGTCTGTCCCTGGCCCAGTGCATCATGGGAACAGGGCAGACCAAACTACCAAGCCAATTCTTTCACTGGAAAGGAAACAAGCTTCCGGGGACCGGTTTCTGGCATTACAGCCGTCTTCGGCCCGGCTTGCTTGAATCCTGATGGTGCAGTGAGCAAAGGACTCGCATCCGAGTATACCCTTCCACGCTTATGGTGGCCAACACGATACAGTAAAGGGGGTGGTGATGGACAGAGTGTTCCGAATTAATGCAGAACACTCCTACCCAGTCAAGAGATCAGGGCTTGATCCATCACCGTTTTTTAGCTCACTGCACCATCCCAGTTCAGAACCTGGCTATATGCAAATTAGTCTGTCCCTGGCCCAGTGCATCAAGGGAACAGGGCAGACCAAACTACGGTGATGGATCAAGCCCTGATCTGTTGACTGGGTAGGAGTGTTCTGATTAACTCAGATACTCTGTCCATCACCACCCCCTTTTTGAAATTTTGTTGACGGGCTTGCACATCTTATCAATAATGCTTTGTAAAAGTATGTGGTGTGCGCCATGTAGCTGCTTTACAGATATTAAGTATAGGAATGTTCCCCAGTAAAGCCATAGAGGCTCTATTTTTCCAAGTGGTGTGTGCTCTAGGTGGAATGGGCAAGGTCCGTTTATCTTTAGCATAGCATGTCTGGATGCATTCAACAATCCATCTTGCAATGCCCGACTTAGATAGGGCTTTCCCTTTGTGGGGATTAGAGAAAGAAACAGAAGCGGTTCCTAAGGTATTTACTTCTGTTCATAAGGGCTCGTTTGACATCTAAAATACAGAAACTCCACAACCGAGTCAGGTTGCTAGAAAAAAAACAGGAAGTTCAATGGATTGATTGAGGTGGAACGGTGAGACCACCTTTAGGAGAAACTTGAGGTTGGGGCTGCAGACAACCCTATTTCCGTGTTACTTTAAGAAAGGTTCTTCCAAGAATAGTGCCTGAAGCTCACTGACACGCCTGCGTGAAGGGATGGTGACCAGAAAAGCTACCTTCCATGAGAAAAACTGGAGGGGGCAAGAGTGGATGGGTACGAATGGAGGGCCCATTAATCTTGTTAATACGACAAAATTCAATGTCGGTGCTGCCAGGACCAGGCTTTAATGGCAGGAATTCGGAAGAGAAATGTGTTGCCTGTTGTAGGAAAGTGCCCTTTTAGACATGGTCACCCCTCACTTTTTGCCTGGTACATGATGTGATTTTGACTCTTACTGCACCGGGTTCCTGATAACCAGGTTCCCAGTGCCAGCTCTCTTTAACCAAAACTGTACAATTGTGCCCCTAATTGGCTACACCTGTAAGTCTCTGGTAAATGGTAGCCGTGGTGCCTAAGGCCTAAAGCAACTAAGGAGGGTCCCCAATGGCTGCAGCACGAAGTGTGCCACCATAAGAGACCCCACAACAAACCCATGCAAGGCTGCCATTGCAAGCTGCGTGTTTTGGTGGAGTCAAAAATGATAACATGACATGACACACATTCCTGTGTGTCATGTCCCCCAACACTGTATGTAATATTTGTTAAGTCACTCCTACAGCAGGCCTTACAGCCATAAGGCAGGGAGCCTTATATTACATGTGAGGACCTATCTGCATTAGCAGATATACCCCAGTGATGGTCAGTTCCATTGCTGCAAGAACAAGTGATCAGAGAAGCAATTTCTAAACCACGTGCTGGACAAAGGTAAAAACTAGTTTCCCACCTACATGATGGCTTCACTGAAAATAGAGGTGTTTGGTATTGAACATCTAGTATTCACAAACACACTCAAATTACAGTGGTGGGTTTGTAAGGACATACACACGGAGTACACTTTAGAAGTGCCCCTGAAAACCTACCGGCTGACTGTTCTCTGCCAGCCTGCAACCGAGACAGAGTTCTGACCTCCCAGAGTGAGGGCATTCAGGAGGTCAGAAACAAAGCAGGCCCGGAAAGAGGGTGTTCACGCTCCCGCCCTTAGGGTGACCTGCTGATTAGCATTCCAAGGCAAGGGACCTTCAAAGAAACCCCGCCTTTGAAATGCAAATATGGCTCCATTCGCAGGAGAGGAAGCTGGCCGTGTTTGTCCAGAGCCTTTTGGCACCTGGCAGGTGGAAAATTAGTAAGTCAGGTGGGCGTGCCCACCCCCCGGCTAGTACCACTCCTAAGGATGGCTAACTGAAGTGGGGGCGACCCATCAGAGTTGGCCATCTTTGTGATGGCAAAAGTAGGAATTTTGAAAAAGGGTTATGACCACTTCCCCCATAAAGTGGTCATATAGGGGGCATTGTACTCCAAGGGCAAATAGCCCACTGGCTACTACCCTACACTTATTTAACACCCAATAATTCAGTATTTAGGGGAGCCCCTGTCACCAGAGAAACAGATCCTGCCGACCTAAAAGAAGAAGACCGACGTGAAGAGTCACAAAGATCAAGAACAGAAGACCCAGTAACTGACTTGGCGCAAACTGTGCCGGTCTTCCCTGCTGACTTCGACAATTGTGCCAAAAGACTACTTGTCCAGCAGCTGCTGATTCCCCAAAGCCCGGAAGACCTGCCAGCACTTTACCCAGGAACCTCCCCGGAAGCAGCAAACCTGCTTCCCTGCAGGTAAGCAAAGACTCCTGAGAGGACTACCTGACCACAGACACCAGACACTGGAAGACACCACTGCACCCATCGCTCCAAGTCCTTGTCCAAGGGGGCCAACAGTGTCATTGTGGTTCCCCAGCCCTACAGAGACAGAGTACACTGTGTTTTCACCCTCAGTGAACTCTCCGACATTACCTGCAGCCTCTGCACATAGGCCCCCTCTACTGCAACTGCTTCCAGTAAGGAATAAAATCATCATCGAGAGAACCAAAGAGTGTCTTGATAAAGATGGTTTAAAATTATGAGTTCCATCGAAACGCGTTGACGCAATTCCTTACACAATTCAGTGTTTGACTGGTTCAACAGATACCTTTAGAGGAAGGGGTATCGAGCTACAGTCAATAATCTGTTCTCTTCACGAATGTGTTACAGTTAATGACAAAACGGACTGTCTAATATTTTCTCTCGGGGTGTGTGTTTTTTATGGTGGTATTAGCTTTCTGTTTCCCATTTCAGGAAAGGGAAGAATAGTATATAAAATAGTTTTTTGTGTTTTCTTTTTTTTAAAAATATTATTTGCATGTATTATTTGTAAATATTGTGGATTTTCCGATTCATTTTAACGGCACATTTTTAAGTAAATTGTGTATTGAATTCTACTTTGGGCTAGTTCTGTTGAATCTATTGTTTGGGCTACACTGTCTATTTACCTTTTATATTTGTTGTTTGAGTGATAAGATATAAGATTGAGTGAGTTGTTATTATTTGTCTAGAAACCAAGGGAAACTTAGCTTTCACTTGTCAAGAGTATCCTATTTTCCTTGGTGAGATTAAGGAGTCCCTCTCTTTTTTGCGCACAACTTCGACAATTGTGCCAAAAGACTACTTGTCCAGCAGCTGCTGAGTCCCCAAAACCCGGGAGGCATGCCAGCACTTTACCCAGGAACCAAGACCTCTCCAGAAGTAGCAGACCGGCTTCCCTGCAGGTAACCATAGACTCTTGAGAGGACTACGTGACCACAGAAACCAGACGCTGGAAGACACCACTGCACCCGTGGCTCCAAGCCCTTGTCCAAGGGGGCCATGAGTGTCATTGTGGTCCCTCGGCCCTCCAGAGACAAAGTACACCGTGGTTTCTCCCTCAGTGAACTCTCTGACATTACCTCAGGCCTCTGCAGATAGGCCCCCTCTACCGTGACTGCTTCCAGTAATGAAAACCCAATGCCTAAAGACACCTCTGCACTGGTCGCCCCTGGGCTGTAGAGAAAAGGACAAAAGTTGCCCTAAGCACCCAAGCATGAGGCCTGAGCCCCTCTGTTGATTCAGCCCGACTGGCCTCCCAGTCAAAGCCTGCAGCCTCTTTAGGCAAAGACCGATCCCCATAGAGCAACACTGGGCAGCCAACACTGTTTTGCACTCCTGCACCCGGCCACCCTAGTGCTGCTGGTGCTATCTTTGACTTTGCCCACTCTTAACCTTAACTCCTGGAGACAGTCCTGTAACTGAATACTGCACCTGCTTTTCCTCACATAAGATAACCTAGCAGCTACTGGAAATTGCATAGGTCGACTTTTTAAATACAGAAGTATTTTCTTTTGGAAACTGTACGTACCTAAAATTCATATTCGTTTCATACTCTCCCCTGAGGCGGAAAGCCGGGGATCTCTGCTATACTCTTTGTGCTTTTGACTGGGCGCTGTTGATTACAAATAGCGTTTTAGAGATTGTACATATTTTAAATAGACCGCTTTTATAAATATAGCCCCTTACCTCGGCGCGAGATTAGCGTCGCCCCGAGGCTGAACACAGGCTCTTCAGGTCCACAGCGCTTCTGTTCCCCACGCGCTGACACATCACTCGACCCACCTCAGCAGCCATCTTGAGGGAGGTAAGGGTTGCGGTGTAGTGGTTGGACCACTCCCGCCCTCCCAGAATACTTAAGGGGCGGAGATTCCCTCTCGTGCAAATTCATATTCGTTTCATACTCTCCCCTGAGGCGGAAAGCCGGGGGATCTCTGCTATACTCTTTGTGCTGTTGACTGGGCGCTGTTGATTACAAATAGCGTTTTAGAGATTGTACATATTTTAAATAGACCGCTTTTATAAATATAGCCCCTTACCTCGGCGCGAGATTAGCGTCGCCCCGAGGCTGAAGGTCCACAGCGCTTCTGTTCCCCACGCGCTGACACATCACTCGACCCACCTCAGCAGCCATCTTGAGGGAGGTAAGGGTTGCGGTGTAGTGGTTGGACCCCTCCCACCCTCCTCCCCCTTTCATATGTATAAAAACATCAGATCATCCCGTCCGCGCAGCGGGCGCGCCGGCGGCACGCCGAAGGCAAGCCAAAGGCAAGCCCGACTGCGCCCGTCCGCGCCGGGACCGGGCCCAGGGCCATAACCCCTGGTCGGCCGCCGAGTAATCACAACCTGCCATACTCGCGCATGACCTTATTAGAACTCCGACCACTGCCCGACTCGAGCTGTCCAAGACTAGACCCTTCACTGGCTTTACACGAACTCACTGCGCTCTGCCCACACTGCAAAAAGCACTACTCCTTTACACATTGCTCCCGCTTATTCCAATCAATCAACCATTATCAAAGAGGACACCTTTGTAATGGCACTTATTAATGCCCGTTCACTATGCAAACATAGTCAGGAAGTAACGGATCTCATTATTGATGATAAATTAGACATTCTTTTTGTCACCGAAACCTGGACCGATGACTCATCGGAACCAGACTTAGTCACCGCAGTACCTAACGGTTACAAAGCCTATCGGCAGGACAGAGTAAGGAAAAGAGGAGGTGGCCTGGCCATTATAGCCAGAGAACGGTTCACTGTCAGAACCATCCCTATCCCATCCACCTCCTGCGAAGCAATGCAGTTTGGAATTAAGCTCTCCTCCCTTTTTAACTTCAAGGGAATACTGATATACCGCCCCCCAGGAATAAAGACCGGCTTCCTCACTAACATCAGTACTATAATGGAAACTTTAGCCACAGAAAACTCATTTACGGTCCTAGGTGATCTGAATTTTCACTTAGAACAAGTTAATCAAGCTGATACGTCCTCCCTTATCGCTGACATGGAAACACTGGGGCTAAGACAATTAGTTGCTTCGGCTAAGCATTCAGCAGGCCATATTTTAGATGCCATATTCTCCAATGTAGACGGTCTACAAATAACGGACATCCTACCGATGCCGTGGACTGATCATCATGCCATATTTGGTAAAATTACAACTAAGATCCACTTAAATAAGAAATCCACCTTAACCAATCAAAGTTCTTTCAAAGATTGGAAGAACATAAATCAGACAGAACTGAAAACACAGCTGGACCATACCCGTCCAACGGTGACCACCGATCCCAATGTGGCAACACAACAATTCCAGACCTGGCTTGCCCAGGCAACTAATCATACAGTCCCCATTAAATCCCTGTCTAGGAATAGATCCAAACCAAACGCTCCATGGTACACTGATGATCTAAGACTACAAAAACAAAGTAACAGGAATATGGAAAGGCGTTGGAGGAAAACTTACGACATGGCAAGTAAGAAATGTTATAAAGAATCATTGGCGCTTTACAAATCCATGATCATAAAAGCGAAAAAATTATTCTACACAAACCAAATTGACCAAGCCAAAAACTCAAGCAAGAGACTGTACGAAATCACCAAAACATTGTCAGGTAATGCCCCCGACCTTATTCCCCTTCCGTCACAAGCACTATGCGATGCCTTGGCGAAATTTTTCTTCACCAAGGTGGACGATATATATCAAGCCTTTACCTCTAAACCACCAACGGTGAACGCGCCCCCCCCCCCCTGCTTACCTCCGGCAAATGCTTTTACTAGCTTTCACGCACTTACAGGTGACCACATAAGGACCATCGTCTCAACAATCAAAACAGGATCCGCTCTCGATCCCTGTCCTTTTTCAGTCCTCCCACCAGTTATGGAGTCCATCATCCCAGTATTGACACAAGTCTGCAATTCCATACTGTCATCAGGGAGTTACCCGAATTCGTTAAAAACACCTTACTAAAACCTTTATTAAAAAAACCCTGCCAAGACAAAAACGAATTGAAAAATTACAGGCCGATCGCCAGTCTCCCTTTTTTAGCTAAAGTGGCTGAAAAGGCCATGAACTCCCAACTATCAGATTACATTGAGAGACACCGATTGCTGGATGACACACAATTCGGCTTCCGGAGGTATCATGGGACCGAAACTGCCCTTATTAAAGCAGCAGACGATGTCAGGGATATTCGGGACCAAGGTGGGACAGCAATCTTAGTATTGCTGGATCTATCAGCAGCTTTCGACACGGTCGACCACAACATCCTGGTCGACCGTGTCAGAAAGCTGGGCATTTGTCATTCCGCCAGAGACCTGCTTGCCTCTTTTCTGGCTGACAGAACCCAAGCGGTCACCCTTGGACCTTTCCAATCTGCTCAACTCTCGCTGCCATGCGGGGTTCCCCAAGGCTCATCCCTTAGTCCGACACTATTTAATATCTATGTGTCGGACCTTGCCAACGTCATCAGAGCATATGGGATGAGCCTAACATCCTATGCGGACGACACGCAGTTGGTATTGGCCATCAAGGGCGATGGAGGACAAGTGGCACAAAACCTAAAAAATAGAATGCTTGAAATAGGAGAATGGATGGCCACAAACTGCCTCAAGCTTAACTCAGTAAAAACTGAGGTAGTCATCTTTGGACCTCTTCTTCCAGCTTGGCCATCGTGCTGGTGGCCAGCAGCCTTTGGTTCAACTCCCATTCCCACAGCCAAAGTCAGGAATCTGGGAGTCATTTTTGACGAAGGTCTCAATTTCATGGACCATGCAAATAAAGTAGCAACTACGGCCCATTTTAAACTGAGAATGATCAGAAAAATTCGCCCCTTTCTTCCGGAGGCAGCAACTAAAACACTGGTCAGCTCTTTAGTTTTGTCATCTCTCGACTACTGTAACAGTTTATTTCTTAATGCTCAGGTCAGGGTCTCGATGAAGTTACAGTCAATACAGAATGCGGCAGCACGCCTGCTTTCTGGAACGTCCAAATTTGATGCCATATCAGAAACCATAAAGGAATATGATTGGCTGACGATTCAAAATAGAATAAAGTTTAAGTCCTTATGCATAGTCTACAAGGCACTTAACAATCAAGGACCTCATTCTCTCAAGGATCGACTGAAACCTTACATACCCTGCACTCCTCCACCTTACATACCCTTCGCTTCTCCACCTTAAACCAACTAGTGATCCCACGATCGAAAACCGTGTCCTGGGGTGATCGCCGCTTCCTAGTGGCAGCACCCAAACTATGGAACACTCTCCCTCAAAACATCAGGACGAGTCCCTCACTTTTTCAGTTCTGATAACTTTTAAAGACATGGCTGTTTAATCAATGAGACTTTGAATATGAAACATATGAATTGTTAGCGCCGAGACGCCTGCGGGTATTCGTCGCGCTCTACAAATGTCAAAAATAAAATAAATAAATACCTGAACAAATTGCTTCTGGTGTATGTATATATGTGTATATATATATATATATATATATATATATATATACGTGTTATTTTTGTACATTTCTGTGTATCTCCTTATTGAGTCGTGTGTTTCACTTATTGACTACTTTGTGTATTTGTGAATGCCCAACACTCCCCTCTGATGAGTTTAAGATTGTTCAACCACACTACCCCCTAGAAGAGCACCTTGGGATTGCTAGATCAATCCCCAGTCCACTTATAAGGGAACCCAATGGACTGTTTGTACAGTATATTTTATTCTGATATAGAATATAAACAGCTGTTATGAAGGTAGCTGCTACATCTGCTAGATGTAGTGTTATGATGTGAAAGCTAAGCCACAAGTTTGAAAGTGAAGCAGGTAGCAGACAATCTCTTGTAATCCGACTGCTAATGAGTCAATATGTTTGGAACAACAATAGTAGATGAATCACTTCCACTTGGCAGCGTAAAAGGCACGCGTACTAGACCTACGCCCTCCTAAAGAATGTTCATGCATTCGGGTGGAAGATTAAGGTATCTAAATTCTAGGACTTCAGGAGCCAGATCACAAGATTGAGGGACCTGGGATCCGGGTGCCTGATTACTCCATGGTTCTGCGTGAGAAGGTCCAGTCTGTTGAGGAGTCTCTCATTGCGAAACACAGGGTTCGAGGAACATGGCTAAGGTGGTAGCCACCAGAATGAGTGTGAGAGATGTCTGCTAAATCCTCCGAACAACAAACTGAAGTAGTGAGAGAGGAGGAAAAGCATAAGCAAATATCCAAGGCCAACTCATCCATAGTCCATTGCCCCTGGACTGTCTGCATGAGAAGTTTAGGCATTTGGCATTTCCTACAGTGACAAAGAGTTCCCACTTGTAGACTTGTTGCCATATCCTGAGGAGGAGGTTGGCAAAGTCATTGTCCACTCTTCGCAAGTGTTCCGCTAACAAATGGATCTTGTGTCGCAGGACCCACATCCAGAAGCTCTGGGCTAAGTGAGAAAGAAGAGAGGATCTGGTGTCCCCTTGCTTCTGAAGATAATAAATGGCTGTTATGTTGTCCATTTTGATAAGGCCTGCCTGCCAATCAGGTGGGGAAGGAAAGCTTTTAATACAAGGTGAAGAGCTAGTAGTTCTGGGTAATTTATGTGGAGACCCCAGTGACTGAGTTTTCACTGGCGTTGGAGTGTCACGTCATGTGAGTGCACTCCCCATCAGTAATGGAGGCGTCCGTTGTGATGGTACTCAATGGAAATGGGCAGAGAAAAGGTGGTCCCTGCAGCAAGTTGTTGAGGTTCCACCACTGCAGAGTGTGACAAACTTGACTGCCGATCAAGACTAGATCATCCCACTGACCCTCCACTTGAGACCACTGGTGTGTAATTTGGCATGGATTACAATGGAGATACAGAAGCATTCATGCTAAGGAGGTGCATAACTGTCCTCCATGTGACTTGTTGGTCGAGTTAAAAAAGAAGGATGAGAGTCTGGAAAGACTGTATCCTGGCAGCATTTGAGTAAGCCATGTCAACGTCAGAGTTGAGATTTGTCGCTAGGTAAGGTTGGATCTGGTGGGGATGGAGGTAGGATTTTGAGGAGCTGATAATAAAACCTAGTTCGTGAAGTCAGCTCATGGTGACCTGAGTGTGTCTCCGGCATTTCTGACTGGTGGCACTCTTAAGGCACCAGTCATCCAGCTAGGGGAAGAAGTGGATGCCCTGTCTGCACAGGTGATAGACCACTGCCACGAGGCACTTGATGGACACCTTGGGTGCGGTGGTAACTCCAAAAGATAGCATCTTGAATTGGTAATGCCGTTCGTTGACTACAAGTCTGAGGTACTGGCAATGTGCTGGATGGATTGGAATGTGGAAATATAGGTCGAGTGCAGCTATGAAGTTCCCTTGTAATAGTAGCAGGACAATATACTGAAGAGTAACCATGGGAAAGTGCTCTAAGAGAATGTATTTGTTTAGGGGCCAGAGGTCCAAAATTGGTCTGAGGGACCCATCTTTTTTGGGGATCAAAAAGTATAGAGAGTATACTCATGTAGGGCGCATGGTCCCTGTTGGACAGGCCCCATGAAGGGCTCGCTCCCTCCCCGCATGACAGGGCCCTGGTACCGGCCCTCCAGGTGCTACCCGCAGAAGCAACCCGCAACCCGTCCCCCATGGGACGTCTACCCCCGGTATCCCCTGTGTCCCTGGCCTGGGCCACCGTCAGCACCCTTGCCCGGGCCAACCGCCATCTTGGACACTGCGCCATGAGGCCGCGTGGCCTCAGCTCGACCCCAACCCCGGGCCTGGCCAGGCCCCGACATCCCGGCACCACCATCCACCCAGGAGGTGAACGGACCACTTGGCAGGTCAATGGGAGTAAGAAGTGTCGATGGCTCTCTCCCGCCAGGTGCCGATCACCCCCGGCCTCCCCGGGTGCCGGCTCCACCCCCCTGCTGGGTGCCTGGACTCCCTCATCCCGGACCTCCCGACCTCCAAGAGCGAGGGTCCGGACATCAAAGAGCGCCAGACCTATAACTGAGGCAGCCCCAGAACAGGAAGGCAGTTGTATCCTGGAGTCGAGAGACACCGCGACGAACTCATCCTTGACGGACTGCTGGCGCTGCCGCAGCCCTGCCTTGTGAACTATTGTCCTGCCTGCTGGCGCTGCCGCGGCCTTCTGCAACCTTCATCTTCGTGGGACCTGCTGCCGCGGCCCGTTGTAACTTTCATCTTCGTGGGACCTGCTGGCGCTGCCACGGCCCGTTGTAACTTTCATCTTCGTGGGACCTGCTGGCGCTGCCGCGGCCCGTTGTAACTTCCATCTTCGCGGGACCTGCTGGCGCTGCCCGTTGTAACATTCATCCTCGTTGGGACCTGCTGGCGCTGCCGCGGCCCGTTGCCACCTACGACCTCTTCGGGACCTGCTGGCGCTGCCGCTGTCCGACCCGTCCAAACACCGAGCTCGAGGATTGTGAGCTATCACCGTTCCACCGCCGTACCTACGGGTACCAAGACTGTCCCGCTACCCCCTTTTTCCTACTAGAGACTAGAGCTGAGAGGACCACCGTGTCCTGATCTCCTTGTATCATACTGCCTCATTTCAAGAACTGCCTATAAAAGGTATTAATCTGATCTTCGTGTGGTGTCCATCTGTGGGGGGGAAGTTACCTGTCTGTGCGATCGCTGGAGACGGTCCTCACTGGAGGCCTCTCCCCTTGTGCTCGGCCGACCCTCCAGGTCCCCGTCTAACATTGGTGGCCAGCGGCGCGATCCGAACCAACGCGTACCGTACAGACAGTAACTCACCCTACGACTAAAACCACAATGACGACCAAAGAGAACGGATCGGCAGAGAAGTTCCAGATGGAAAAGCTGGAAGAATACAACCACCGAGAGCTCAAACAATTTTGCATGGACTTAGGCATTGCTACCACCGGGCTAAGCACGAAAGAAGACTTCAAAAACGCCCTAGAAGCCTGGACAGAGACGAATACCGCCACCCCCCGGGACCCCGAAGCCCCGGAAGTCAACACCACCCTGACGGAAGAACGGAGAACAGGCCCCTCCCGAGAAGAGATCCAGGAGCGGGAAAAAAATAGACTACACGAGTTAGACTTGGCACGGCTCAAATTAGACGGAGAATTGAAGCTGGCGGAACAAAAAATAAACTTAGAACACTTACGGCTCAGAGAAGAGCGAGAGGAAAAACAGAGACAGAGGGATCTCGAGGAAAAAAGACTGGCGTACGAACACGAGTGCAAACTAGCAGAGATAGAAATACGCAAACTGAACAAGAACCTAGGGGTGCCCGAGTCACCGCGCTCCCAGGGTACTACCGAGCAGAAGGTCCACATCCCCAAGGATGTGGTCCGAGAATACCACCGAAACGACGACATACAGCAGTGGTTCAAGGCCTATGAGATCGCCATGACTGCCCACCGGGTCGCTCGAAGTGACTGGGGAGCCGGGTTATGGGGGAGATTCGTCAATGAGGGCCGTGATGCCCTGCTGCAGCTTCCGGACCATCAAATGACGTCCTATGACCACATGAAGGCCGCCCTCCTCAGTCGATATGGGCTTACGCCCGAAATGTACCGCCAGAGGTTCCGCAACTGCACCCGGATCCCAGGCACAACTTGGTTGGAATACGTGAACTATTTCAGCCGGGCCTTCGAGGGATGGATCAAGGGTAACAACGTAACCACTTACGAACAACTCTTCAATCTCATTGTGTGGGAGCACCTCTCCAACAACTGTTTCGTCGAGCTCAGGCAGCACCTCCTCGACAGTAAATTGACTGAACCACGGCAGCTCGCCACCGAGGCGGATCGGTGGGAGAGCACCCGAGTGGCCCGGAGTGGGCCGAACGAGCAGAACAGAACCAACCAAGGTCATCACCGTCCCCGGGGAGGAGGAGGAGGACAGGGCCGGGGCAGAGACGCTGTCCCAGTCGCTCCCGCTAACACCACCCCGCCCCCAGCAGGCCGGGGAAACCCCCCGATGCGCCCGGGGTTCCGAGCCAACGTTACGTGTCATCGATGCCAGCGAGTCGGCCACTATGCCAGTGACCCGACCTGCCCGAAGAACCAGGTTCCCGGGCCCCGCCAGGTGGCGGCCGCCGCCCTAGGAGAAGAACAGGTCTCCGAAGACTCTGAAGCATACGAGTCGGAGCCGTTCGAGTGGGAACCCGCCGCCATGACCCTGGCCTGCCTAGGAGGAAGAGACATGGTCCCGCGGACTCCCCTGCCCGCCAACACTCGGAAGTACAGCCAATGGGTGAGCATAAATGGGCGCAAGGCCGAGGCACTGCGTGACACCGGGGCCAGTGTGACGGCCGTCCGTTGTCACCTGGTGACCCCAGAACAAATCCTGCCAAACGTGCTTTGCCCCGTCCGATCGGCAGACAACTCGGAGAGCCTGTGTCGGATGGCCTGCGTCCCCTTCGAATGGGGAGGAGTGTCCGGCATGCTGAAAGTAACTGTCCGCGACGATGCCCCCGTGGACTGCCTCCTGGGGAACGATCTCGAGAGCTCCCCGTGGGCAGCTGTTGAAAGAAGAGAGCATCTGGGGATGTTGGGTCTCCCGGACTGGGCGTGCGTGACCACCCGGTCCATGGCCACCCGCACCATCCCGAGACCAGAAGAACCGGAATGGTCAGCACCTCCGCCCTCGATCGCTCCAGAAGAAGACTTCATCCATACCGACCACCCGGAACCCACCACAGAGGGGTCCGCACAGCCCCCCGAACTTCCCGACCTGGCTCAGTGGCGTCAAGAAGGGGGGCCCACCCAAGAACAATTCCGGCAGGAGCAAAAGACCTGTCCCTCCCTCGAGGGACTGCGACAGCAAGCGCTCGCCCAGGGCCAAGGCGACACCACCGGGGCCCACTGGGTTTATTGGGACAATGATCTCTTGTACAGCGAGCAGAGAATCGCAGAGCTGGGGGCCGGTCGAGTGCTGGTGGTGCCCCTCCACTTCAGAGACTTCCTGTTGAACTTGGCCCATGATGTCCCCCTGGCTGGGCACCTGGGGCAAGACAAGACCTACCACCGCCTGGTGACTCACTTTTTTTGGCCCAAAATGAGAAATGACGTCTCCAACCACTGCCGGTCCTGCCCGACCTGCCAGGCCAGCGGGAAGAGCGGCCGCAAACTCAAGGCACCCCTACAACCATTCCCCGTGGTGACCACCCCGTTCGAGAGGGTGGGAATAGACATTGTGGGGCCCCTGGACCCCCGAACAGCACAAGGGCATCGCTTCATCCTGGTCCTGGTGGACCACGCCACCCGCTATCCTGAGGCGGTCCCCCTTCGTACTATAACAGCCCCAGTAGTGGGTCGAGCCTTAATGGGGATCTTCTCTCGAGTGGGCTTCCCCCGGGAAGTCGTCAGCGACAGGGGTACAAACTTTATTTCAAAGTATATGAAATCCCTCTGGCAGCAGTGCGGGGTCACTTACCGATTCACAACGCCCTATCACCCCCAGGGAAACGGACTAGTCGAGCGGTTCAACCGCACTCTCAAGGGGATGATCTTGGGGCTAGAAGAACCCCTACGCCGCCAGTGGGACGTGCTACTACCGTGCCTCCTCTTCGCCTACCGAGAAGTCCCCCAGAAGTCCCTCGGCTTCAGCCCCTTCGAACTCCTGTACGGACACCCCGTTCGCGGGCCTCTCAGCCTAGTGAAGGAAGAATGGGAAATGGCCCCCCTAAAAACCCCTCCAGACGTCTACAAGTACCTCCTGACCCTCCGCAATCAGACCCGGCGATTCAGGGAGATCGCCAAGGCCAATCTTGAGGCCAGTCAAGAGGACATGAAGAAATGGTACGATCAACATGCCTCCTCCATCGAATTTGAACCGGGTCAGCAGGTATGGGTGATGTCCCCCATCGAACCGTGTGCCTTGCAGGACAAATGGACGGGGCCCTTCAAGGTGATCGAGCGCAAGAGCCCCGTCACCTATCTCATCGACCTGGAGTCCCCCCGGAACCCCCTCCGGGTTCTCCACGCCAACAGACTCAAACCACACTTCGCTCGCTCAGAGCTCAGCCTGCTGATGGCTACCGACAGTGGCGCAGAAGGAGACTCCGAGTTCCTCCCTGACCTACTGAGGACCCGTGAAAGAGATGGTTCGGTGGACGGGGTCCGACTCTCCGAGGCCCTGACCCCGGAGCAGCGTCAAGATTGTCGGGCCCTCCTGCTGCCATTCGCAGACCTGTTTTCTCTCACACCCGGAGTCACCTCCTGGTGCCTGCACGACGTGGACACTGGGGACAGTCCTCCTGTCCGACACCGGGCGTACCGAGTACCGGATCGGGTACGTACCTGCATCCAAGAAGAAGTCTCCAAGATGCTCGCCCTCGGAGTCATCGAACCTTCGGACAGTCCCTGGGCCAGCCCGGTCGTACTGGTCCCCAAGGCCGCAGCCCCGGGCACCCCACCTGAGCTCCGATTCTGCATCGACTATCGGGGTCTGAACGCGGTCACCCGAACCGACGCTCACCCTATCCCCCGAGCAGATGAACTAGTCGACCGCATGGGGGCAGCCCGCTACCTAAGCATCTTCGACCTGACAGCGGGCTACTGGCAGATCGGCCTCACCCCCCGGGCCCAAGAACGTTCCGCTTTCTCCACCCCGGATGGGCACTACCATTTCAGAGTGATGCCATTCGGCATGAAAAACGCTCCAGCCACTTTTCAAAGACTGGTGAACCAGGTATTGGCGGGCCTCGAAGAATTCAGCGCCGCCTACCTGGACGACATCGCGGTATACAGCCGCCACTGGACAGACCACCTCCACCACCTCCGAGAGGTCCTGCAGGCCCTCCAACAGGCCGGCCTAACAATCAAGGCCAGTAAGTGCCAAATCGGCCAGGGGTCCGTGACCTACCTCGGACACCAAGTGGGGAGCGGTCTGGTGGCCCCCCTTCAACTCAAGGTAGCTGCCATTCAGTCCTGGCAACCCCCCGAAACACAAACCGAGGTCCGAGCCTTTCTGGGGCTCACCGGATACTACCGGCGGTTCGTGAAGGACTATGGCAGCATTGTGGGGCCCCTCACGGAACTCACGTCGAAGAACCACCCAAAAAGAGTCAACTGGACTTCCGACTGTCAAGCGGCCTTCGAGAAGCTGAAGGCCGCCATGTGCACCGCTCCTGTGCTCCAGGCCCCCGACTACAGCCGCGAGTTCATCGTTCAGACCGATGCCTCCGACCATGGTATTGGGGCCGTCCTCTCCCAACTGAACCCCGAGGGAGTCGACCAACCAGTGGCCTTCATCAGCAGACGCCTACTGCCCCGCGAGCAGCGCTGGAGCACTATTGAGCGGGAAGCCTTCGCCGTAGTGTGGGCCCTCAAGAAGCTCCGACCTTACCTCTTCGGAACCCACTTCCGGGTACAAACAGATCATCGGCCCCTGCAATGGCTAATGCAAATGCGGGGGGAGAATCCCAAACTATTGCGGTGGTCCATCTCCCTGCAGGGGATGGACTTCACTGTAGAGCATCGCCCTGGTCAAGACCACGCCAACGCGGACGGCCTGTCCCGCTTTTTCCGCCTCGACGAGGAAAGTCCCCAAGAGGATGGGTGACTCTCCCCGCCTTCAGCTGGGGGGGACGCATGTTGGACAGGCCCCATGAAGGGCTCGCTCCCTCCCCGCATGACAGGGCCCTGGTACCGGCCCTCCAGGTGCTACCCGCAGAAGCAACCCGCAACCCGTCCCCCATGGGACGTCTACCCCCGGTATCCCCTGTGTCCCTGGCCTGGGCCACCGTCAGCACCCTTGCCCGGGCCAACCGCCATCTTGGACACTGCGCCACGAGGCCGCGTGGCCTCAGCTCGACCCCAACCCCGGGCCTGGCCAGGCCCCGACATCCCGGCACCACCATCCACCCAGGAGGTGAACGGACCACTTGGCAGGTCAATGGGAGTAAGAAGTGTCGATGGCTCTCTCCCGCCAGGTGCCGATCACCCCCGGCCTCCCCGGGTGCCGGCTCCACCCCCCTGCTGGGTGCCTGGACTCCCTCATCCCGGACCTCCCGACCTCCAAGAGCGAGGGTCCGGACATCAAAGAGCGCCAGACCTATAACTGAGGCAGCCCCAGAACAGGAAGGCAGTTGTATCCTGGAGTCGAGAGACACCGCGACGAACTCATCCTTGACGGACTGCTGGCGCTGCCGCAGCCCTGCCTTGTGAACTATTGTCCTGCCTGCTGGCGCTGCCGCGGCCTTCTGCAACCTTCATCTTCGTGGGACCTGCTGGCGCTGCCGCGGCCCGTTGTAACTTTCATCTTCGTGGGACCTGCTGGCGCTGCCGCGGCCCGTTGTAACTTTCATCTTCGTGGGACCTGCTGGCGCTGCCGCGGCCCGTTGTAACTTCCATCTTCGCGGGACCTGCTGGCGCTGCCGCGGCCCGTTGTAACATTCATCCTCGTTGGGACCTGCTGGCGCTGCCGCGGCCCGTTGCCACCTACGACCTCTTCGGGACCTGCTGGCGCTGCCGCGGTCCGACCCGTCCGAACACCGAGCTCGAGGATTGTGAGCTATCACCGTTCCACCGCCGTACCTACGGGTACCAAGACTGTCCCGCTACCCCCTTTTTCCTACTAGAGACTAGAGCTGAGAGGACCACCGTGTCCTGATCTCCTTGTATCATACTGCCTCATTTCAAGAACTGCCTATAAAAGGTATTAATCTGATCTTCGTGTGGTGTCCATCTGTGGGGGGGAAGTTACCTGTCTGTGCGATCGCTGGAGACGGTCCTCACTGGAGGCCTCTCCCCTTGTGCTCGGCCGACCCTCCAGGTCCCCGTCTAACAGTCCCCATCCGTCCTCAACAGGGCATTGAGGACGGATGGGGTCTATAGCCCATTTATGAAGTGGCCTATTGTGTTGTGGGGAGTTTGTGAGTGCGAAATCGAATGTTAGGAGGTATGGAAGTTAGCTCTAGACAATAACCATGTTGGATAATATCCAATACCCACAGGTCGGAAGTGGGAAAGAACCTTTGGAGACTACCCCTGACAGGTGTTATATGGTCGGGGAATGAAGAGTCAAATCAGGGCAGACTGCTGGTGGCAGCTCCTTTGGGGAAGCCACCTTTTTGTTGACTCTGTAGGACCCTTTGTAAACAGCCTCTTGGAGAGGACTGGTGGGTGTGTAGTGTTTGAACCTCCACAGTAGGGCATGCAGCAAAAAGAGCCCCGAGGGGAGGGGTTTCAAGGGCACCGATCGCTTTAGCCATTTCCATGTCATTCTTTACTTTTTCAAACAACTGGTCAATCTGTGGTCCGAGCAGATGCTACCCATCGAAGGGCAGGTTGAGCAAATTTTGATGGCCTTCCGGCTGGAAGATACTGGAGTTGACATCCCCCTCCCCCTTGCAGCTTTGTCCACAGCATCATGTGTGCAGCAAATGGTGGTGTTGGAGATCTGCTTTCCCTCAGACGATCTCATTACCCCTTTTCCTGTGCTCCTCTGGGAGATACTGTAGGAGTTCCTCCATTTCATCCCAATGGGCCCGGCGATACCTAGAGAGGAATTTGCAATCTGCCAGAGGTTAGCCGATTGTAAAGCTACCCTTTTACCTGCAACATCTGTTAGTATACTCTCTTTATCTAGTGGAGGGGCATCCCCAGTATTTTGAGTTAGCCCTTTTACTGGTGGTATCAACTTCCAGAGAGTTGGGTGGAAGCTGGCCCATGATGTAGACGGGGCCAGTTGGGGAAGTTTGTATTTCTTGTCCCCCCTGGGTCTAATGCCTCTGGCATGAACCGGGTCGTGAAAGATGTCCGGGGTGTGACGGAGTGTAAGCATGGGGAGGTACTGTGCAGAACGATGGGTGGAGGAGGTGGTCACAAAAAGGAAATCCTTCTCTAAAGCTCAGTGTAGAGATCCGCCTTGTGGAAGGAGGCAGCCCTATCAAGGAGTTTGTGGTAGGAGGTGGAATCGTTAAGAGGGGAGGGACAGTCAGGGTACAGGTTGGGATCTGTGTGCCCTGGTGGGTCAGCGTCATAAGTGTCCCAGGGATCCCTCTGCGGAGGAAAGTCGTGGGTATCCCCTCCGCCCTGTAACTCCAAGTCTGAATGTGGTGACCAGCATTGTGGAGCCAGAAGAGGTGGTGATGGAATAGGGACAGACAAAGGGCTTGTAGCCTTGTCCACTTTCTTGTGCTGCTTCTGTGGAGGTTGACTGGGGGTGAATGTTTGCAATGTTCAACACTCCGTCCATCATCCCTTTTGGTTTTGGTTTTACTTCTGTGGAGGTGGCATCTGACATATTCTAAATCGGAGTTGGGTTATAGCTCTTGGGGGAAACAGTTATTTTTAAAAACATGTACTGAATTATCTGCAGCCCATATGCCTCGAACATGTTTTTACGAGTATTCCTAGCCTTACTTGCTGATCCAATTGTTGCTGTAGTCCATGCATAAAGTTTTGCACGGCGGACGGTCCCCGCAAGTTAGAGCAGGGCCGCGATCTTTTTTACTGGGCTAGTTGTTTCGGCCCCTTATGCATAAAATGAGCACGCTGAAGCGACCGCGCAGTGCGGACATATTCTAAATCGGAACTGGCTTATAGCTCTCAGGGCAAAACAGTTCTTTTTAAAAACTTGTACTGCATTTGATTTTACTGAATGTTTTTAATGAGTATTGCTAGCCTTACTTGCTGATCCAATTGTTGTTGTAGTCCACACATAACTGTTTGCACGACTGACGCTCCCCGCAAGTTACAGCGGGCCGCCAACTTTGTTAGCGGGCTAGTTGTTTTGTCCCCGTACGCATAAAATAAGCGCTGATAAGACCGCACAGCGGACGCGCTACCTGCACGCCAAAGGCAAGCCAGTCTGCGCCGGTCTGCGACTGGAATGCGCCGTGCTCCACTACCCCTGCTCAAAATTTCAACCAATCTTACTCAAGAGAAGCTCTATTGGACATAGGAAAGAGCGGTAAGCAAACCAGGTGTACACCAATGAATGTCCTGAGGAGCACCTCTAGTTGGTCTTGTCCAACTTTTAGCTTTGCAACTTGTACTAATGACGATTATGTCGTCACAAATCATGTTAATTTGATAATAATTTGCACATTCCCAATTACGAACAACGGGATACTATTCTCACATGTTTACTACTAAATGTAAGGTCTCTGGCCAAACAAGTATGAACTAGCAGACTTCATAGACCAGCACAATTCTGAGAGACCTGATCTTCTGATCTAGAACTCAAGGTGGCAATACCTGAAGGTTATCACTTTAGATAGAAAAGTGCAACGGGCAGGTGGAGTTGCTATTTCCCACCACAACAATATTAAGGTATCATTGGCAGGCAGCCCCCATTTGGAGGAGGAAGCCATTATGTTCTCCTTCAAAATCAATAACACACGAGTTCAACGCTACCCTCATATATCGACCACCTGGCCCTAGGAACAGATTTGTCTCTTCCATGCAGAGCTTTCTGGAATCCTGCATGGAATTCTCCAATTTTACACTATTGAGGGACTTTAACTTCCATTTGGAATCTATGGTATGTAGAAACACAATTAACCTAATTGACTGTTTAAAAAGTTTTGACATAAACCAAATCGTTACTGAGCCAACACAAATTGGTAACCATACTCCTGATGGTGCATTTACCAACCATGCATTAATTTTCCTCCGATAAGCTTTGCCCGTGACCTGGAAAGACCACAGTGCGGTCTCTTTTGAGCTAACTATTCCAGAAGGGTTTCTTAAAATACACAATAACAACAACTTAATTACAAGTCGCCCTTAGCATAAGATAAACTCTCTGAGAATTGGAACAAACCCTACGTCTAACCACACCCTGTCGAAGCACTGACCCAAACTCTGTAGCGTGCAACTTTGATAGCTGGATCGAGAAAGTGGTTAACAAGCTTGCGCCTGAAAAACAGAAATGCAACCACAGAAAGAAACTGTCAGCGCCGTGGTATGCGTCGGAACTGAAGGTATTAAAAAGAAAGTGCAGGGCTGAAGAACAAACTTGGAGGAAAGATTACTCGCTAGAGAAAAAAAGATCATTACAGAAAAGCTATTGAAAATTGCAAAAAAGCGGTCATTGCGGCAAAATCATGCTTTTTCTCTAAGAAAATTAACGCCGCTAAAAACTCAGCCAGAGAGCTTTTTAAAACATTTACAACCTTATCTAAACTAGAGGAGAGCAAACCGCACATTCCCAACGGTGATTTCTGAGATAAATTAGCGGACTTCTTCCTCAGCAAAGAAAAAAATGTCTTTGACGAATTCTTTAGCCATCAAACTGCAGACTGCCTAGAAGTAATAGATGGTCTAGAGAATGGGGAAGTGACTACGCAGGCCCAGTTTAGCAGTTTCAGCCACCTAACGCCCAATCAAGTGGAGAAACTTATCCTATCTACTAAATCAGGCTCCACATTGGACCCCTGTCCAGCTACGGTTTTCCATTTAGCACCTAAGCGGGCCAATTGGCACCTCTTTTAAATAACATCTTAAAGGCTGGATCTTTCCCAAAGATGGAAAAAATCTCTAATACGGCCCATCTTGAAAAAAACCTTCTCAAGACCCCACACAGGTCAAAAATTATCAGCCAATTTCCTGCTTGACGTTCCCTTCTAAAATTCTGGAAAAAGAGCTTAACGAAAAGCTGCTGGATTTCCTGGGGTCAAATTATAAAATGGACCCAGAACAACATGGATTTCGACCTTTACACAGCATGGTGTCAGCCCTCATTATAGCCACCAAGGAGATCAGCATCCAGTTGGATGGAGGAGGGAATGCAATACTTATCTTGTTAGACCTCCGTGGCATTCGACTGGGGAAACCATCAAGTTCTCATTCGGTGCCTAGCCGAAATGGGGATCACAGGTGTAGCCTCTAAGATACTAAAATCATTCTTAACAAACAGAGAACAAACTGCTACGATGAGTGGGCACAAATCACATCCTTATGCCCTACCATGTGGAGTGCCCCAGGGGTCTTCATTATCCCCAACACTGTTCAATGCCTATGTGACCCCTCTTGCCAAACGTATCCGCTCCCACGGTTTCACCACTATCTGTTATGCAGACGACACACAACTAGTGGTATCTTTATCATCAAACTCTGGTAACGTGGCAAAATAATTTAACAACTGTATGGTCCATATAATAGGTTTGATGCGTGATAATTGCTTGAAATAGAACACCGATAAAACCGAGGTGCTACTTTTTGGAAGAAACACACCCTCTGGAATACAGATTGGTGGCCTGAAGGATCCTGCCCAGCCCCTTAAAGAAGGTAAAAAGTTTAGGGGTACTTCTTGATGATCATTTATCAAATCAGGTTAATTCTATTACATCTTCCTGTTATTACACTCTGGAGCTTATAAGAAAAATTCTTCAGTTTATCCCGATGGATCTAAGGAAAACAGTAATCGTGACCCTAGTGCTATCAAGGATTGACAACTGTAATGCCCTTTACTTAGGTGCAAATAAAGGGACCATACGTAAACTTCAAACACTTCAAAATGCGGCAGCACGATTGCTACTTAAACTACCCAAATTTAGCTCAGTGTCCAAAGGGATCCGAGAGCTGCACTGGCTGCCTGTCCACACAAGGGTACAGTTTAAGTCCTTGTGCAATGTCCACAAGACCCTTTACGGGATAGGACCTGCGTATTTTAACAATCGAATTAGATGGCATATTACTCAACGCAGTCTTAGATCATTGACTGCCTCGTGTGTTGGTCATCCCCAGGGTGAAGACCGTAAAGTGGGGTGGAAGACGTTTCTTCCATTTGCCCCTAAACTGTGGAATACTCTGCCTTTCAACCTGAGATGCCAAACTAACAGACAGCTGTTTAGAAAGGCTCTTAAAACTTTGTTGCTTGCGCCCAATTTCAAATTTTTATCTACCCCCTCTGTTTCAGGATGTGACGGCTCCAGCACTAAGACGCCTTGGCATACACACGCTTTATAAACCCCCCCCACACACACACTTTTTGCCAGACCACTTTGACTCTATGTGCCCTGGGTCCCTGCCAATCAGGTTTCCTGGGCCAGTGTTCTTTCCTAAAACTGTACCTTGTACCCCCGAATTTGCATCTCTCTGGCCACATGTCAGACCCTTGTAAATGGTACCATGGGTACCAAGGGCACTGTGGAAAGGGAAAGGCCTCTAAGGACTGCAGCACTTATTGTGCCACCCTTAGAGGCCTGTACCTTTACACACACACACTGCCATTGCAGGCTGTGTGTTTTGGTGAAGAACAAAGTAAAGAGTCAACATGGCACACATCCCTGTGGGCCATGCCCTGAACCCAGTGCCCTGGCTTAGGTCAGCCACCCCTCTAACTGGGTGCACTATACCAGTGGTGAGGGTACTGGTGCATGAGCCCTGTACCCATACAGTGTCTAGACCAATTCTTAGACACTGCAAGTGCAGTAATGCCATTAAGAGTATATGGTGCTGGGAGTTTGTCATTACGAACTCCACAGCACCATAATGGCTTTATTAAAAACTGGGAAGCTTAGTGTCAAACTTCTCAGCACATAAACTCACACTGATGCCAGTGCGGGATTTAATGGAAAATGCATCTCGGAAAGAGGGCATCTCGGAGAAACTACAACTGTACAAAACAGATTTTACTAACCTTTCCTCTCGGAAATGTCCCAGTGTGATATTAGACATTTACCACACTGAGTAGAAAAAGTAACTTAAAAAGAAATATGAAAAGTAACTGAAAAGTCATCTGAAAAGTAATTTGGACTTACCTGTATTTCAATCGACTGCCTTTGAACCTGCATTCAATTGTAAACCACTGCATAAGATTTTGCAGAGCATTTATTTCGCTTACCTGTGCCAGGCTTGGCTTGGTTCTAGAAATAAAATAACTTAATAGTTGTATCCAAACAAAACTGGTCTGAGTTCAGTCTTTGAGTGTGTACAGCACATGCTTAACACTACCCTCTGATAAAGCCTTACTGCTCACCCACACTACCACAAATAGACAGTAAGGTACTATATACTTTTACCTCTGCCTACCTTTTGGGTTCCACTGGACTCTGTGCACACTATACCTCAATTTGGTATAGTATATAAATAGCCAGCTTCCTACAGCATCTACAAGGCTTCTTTGAAGCACAGTTCCTGTTTTGACTCTTGAGCAGTAGATCTCAAAGAGCGGGCGAGTATCCTGCCCGTGTGGGGATGTATCATGACATGTTTTTGCTGGGTGTCGATCTCTTCTTAAAGTTTCTGAAGAATCAGTTTGACGGTCTCCGTACAGGCGCCGATTTTGACCTACATGCCAAAGTTGTGGGCTTGGCTCTGAGATGGGAGCACTCGGCCCCAAAGCAGTCGGTCTCGATTTCTTCAACGTCAAACTGAGGTGGAGTGTTATATTAAAAGAAGGTGGGTCGAGGCAGTCCATGGCCTTAATGCAGTGACGGCCCAGCAGTGTCTCTCTGGTGTTCCAGAGTAGCTGGATGACCCTTTGTAATGGGTTGCTTAGCATGGGACCGGTGTCGAGGTGGGTGGGGTACTGTACTCACGGCTGGCTGCGCTGGTGGAAGATCTTTGATTTCCAGATTGGAGCCGGAGGTGTCGTAGGGGGAGAAAGCCTGTTCATCCACAGCCGACAGCTGTGGCTGGTGTTCCCCCTAGATATCCTCGGTGCCAAAAAAGTGTGGTGCGTCATCTCTGCTCCTATGTGACCTCTTGTGTTGTCCGGTTCGACGGTCGTACATTGTTTCCCCCCCAGAATGGAAGGTGTGGCAGACGCTGGGTGCAACCTCGTTGTGTTCAGGAGACAGATACAAATCGCAGACATGAAGGAGCTTTGTCCGAGGCTATTTCATGTGACAGCGAGGATAGAAGCGAAAAGGCCTCCATTCCATCACCGTGAGGACATGGTTGGGGGGGCCGAGGTTGGAGATGGAAGGAGGCCCCAAAAGGCAAAGACCCACATGGGTCTGAGGTTGATGGAGAACCACTTGGTCAAAGCAGAAATCGTTGACCCAAAAGGAAAAGAAAAGAGAAAAGCGATAGAGAACAATACGGACGGAGGTAAGGAACCTGGGTAAACCAAAACAGTGCACCACGATGGTGTCACACATGAGCACACGTCAGACCCTGACATCAGAAAGAAAATCTAACAATGGAGTTGATAACCACGCGCGTTACTAGCCAGAGGAGAAGTCACAGTACCTTGTGACTCAAAAGACTTTCTTCTTAGAAAAACAACTTGCATACATCAGTGCCTAACACTAGATGGCAGGATTATGCACAGCATGTGCATCTACAGCCGCACATGTTTCAACTCTTCAAACTACATGCACTTCATATACCAGAGTGCTCAGGGGCGATCCGCAGGAGAGGCCAGCGGTGTGCGATCCATCGTAGATTTCTGTTAAAGGGCTCCCATGAGCCCATAAGCTGACGAGCTTTTGGAGACGCACCTGCGCGCCGGAGAGGCATCGAGGCCTGTGAAGGTTACTTGGCGGCCTTCTCATCCACCCCAAATCTTGTCTCTACTGATGAGGGAAACTATCCCGAAACCCGGGCCATGCCCCGGGTCTAGAGACCCTGGGAACCACAAGTACTTACTTGCACCAACTTTGGTGAACCACTCATGAACTTTTGTTTCAACTCTTCAAGCTACATGTACTTTATATACCAGAGTGCTCAGGGGCGATCCGGAGGAGAGGCTAGCGGTGTGCGATCCATCGTAGATTTCCGAACTTAAAGTTACCATGAAAGAATGTGACGAATAAATGCAGCTCTTTTTGCGTGGACATGGCCAATCACCATGGGAGTCAGTCAACCACTTGACAGAATACTTTTTGTCCTTGGGAAATGTAAGACTAGAAGAAAAGCAAATATTTGGGTTTTACTTCTATCTAATAGGATCCATCGTAGATAAGCACATTTTCCATCCATGGATTCTGTTATGGCATCTTTATGGGACTGTCTCATCTTGGCTTCGACTCCGAGACCTCAAACAAGATGCTGAGCAGAAGTTGCTCAATCTGCACTGGTCTAGCTGCACCACATTTTTTATTCCAAACAGTTGTCTACATGCTAAAAACAAAGGAGGACACTGATGACTTCCCTCTTTAGTGGGTATTTCCCCAACTGCATTATTTTGCATTATGTATCCCTAGGTTTTGGACTTCTGCTTAGGACATTAGTTTGCTAAACAGGCCTTAGTTTTCTGTATTAATGGTGCCTATCCCATTCCTCTGTAAAGCCTCTGCTGATGGCAGACAGACCCGACAAGTGGCTTCCATACTAGGACACTGAAAAAGTGTAAACAATAATTTTGCATGTAACAGTAGAAATAAGAATGATTATCCTCACTGTTCACTAAATAGATTTGACGGCCAGAACGTCCCTCAAACTGTAAAGGAGTTAATGTACCATATTTCATTCTCAATTCATATTGTCCACCAGTACCTGCATTTAAAGTGGATAGTAACTAAGTAGGACCGACAAAACACAGTCCATGTGGAGGAATCCCAGTTAAATGGAATAAAGGAGGGTAGTGAGAACAGGGTTATGCAGTTTCCAGTAGGGTATGTGCTTCCCTTTCCCACATGCTTTTGTTCAAGAAGAATGACCACAAGGAAATATATACTGAAAAACGTGCAACATGCGAACAACATGAATCATACAAATGTAGCCACGTTTTGCCCAGTCCATTAGGCTCAGAGGGCTGGTGATTAATGCTGGATGTTCAGGGGTGTAGTGATACCCGCAAAAGTACTCTATTAAACAAATAGGTTACTGGTATTCTGTTGTACTCCAGCAATATATGTATGCATTGATGTGTTATTTGCAAAAAGCAAACCTAACCAAAAAGATTAGAGAGATAGCTGGATTCTGGGAGGAAAGTGGACTGTTACCTTGTGATTTAGTGTTTTCCAATGAGGTGTGTATTCATCTCTTTCCCAAACGGAACCATGTTTAGGATAATTTTGGGCAGGTATCTTCAAGTGTGATGACTTTGTAGATCTGGTAGAGGTTTTTTTAAGGTGGTGGAAGTCAGCAAGGGGAGCCAGTGCAAGTCCATCAGGGTCGGCGTGGCCATATTTCCTCAAGCCCTTGATGAGGCATGCTGCTGTTTGTACGGTGCATTTAAGGGGCAGGGTGCAGACTCTCTGTGACTGGCAGGAATTAAGTTTTGGTACGGTTGAGCATCAATAAGTGCAGGCTATCCAGTTGGGATGAGAAAAAAGGTAGTACTTAAGGCGTTAGATGTCTGGAGTAAAGGAGAGTTTCAAGGAGGAGTGTGTCAGAGTTGTGGTACATTTTGATGCTCTTATTGGTGAGTAGTCCCAAGGGAATCGATATTGAGGTTGAGAATGATGGGGGACAAGATGGATCTGGAGATCTGGAGCTTCTGTTCTCTGGACATGCCATGTGAACGCAGTGATGTTGATAGGATAGGGAAGAGAACCAGTGAAGGACCATGCTCCTCCTGGGGAAAAATAAAGACCTCTGGAACACAACTCACTGGCCACCCGAGCTTGGTTCCATCCCCACACCCACCACCCAAGTAAGAAATCTGGGGGTTACCATCGACAACACCTTGTCTATGAAGCAACAGGCGAACAAAGTGGTAGGCCTCTGCTTCACCATCTTGAAATGGTTAAAAAAGATCCTCTGGATGCTGCCCCTAGATATGCAAAAGACCGTAGTCAACGCACTTATTACATCTCGTCTTGACTACGGCAACATCCTATACTTGGGTTCAAACAAAGCTGTCATAAACCGCTTACAACTGGTCCAGAACTCAGCGGCTAGACTACTTTGTAACATTCCTAAAACCTCCAGTGTGTCTAGCCATCTGAAAGACCTACATTGGCTCAGGGTGGAGAGCCGCATCCGGTTCAAAGCCATGAGCTACATGTTCAGGATCAAATCCGGTACCGCCCCTAAATATTTACAAACCCTGGCAACCCCCTACATCCCGACAAGAGTGCTGCGTTCTCAACACTCCGCAAACTTCTCCACCCCGAAGTTCAGGCTAGCGAGAATGGGAGGAAGATCTTTTTCTGTCCTAGGGCCCACCCTCTGGAACAAACTCCCTATCCACATCCGTAAAGAAGCCAGTTACGTCACCTTCAGGAAACATCTAAAGACCTGGCTCTTCCAGAAATAATCTACCAGTCACTATTTCACCCTACCTCAATCGCTTCTTTTTTTGTCATCGGCGCCGGGAAACCCTTGTTGGGTAGCTGCGCGCCATACAAATGCAAAAATAAATAAATAAATAAATAAAATGCTAGTAAATCCCATTTGAGACTTCGGGATGTCGATGATGGTGGGTCGGTCAATAGTGTCAAGGATGCCTAAGAGTAAGGTAGCCATGCGATTTGAAGTTAGATTTTCACGAGATGGAAGAGAATGGGATCCTGCAGTTGTGCGTAGATTACACTTTCAGTTTTCGACACTGCTTTCAGTACGAAAGCAGGATGAGTTCTAAGAAAAACCCTGTTGGAATGAAAAAACAAAGATTCCCATGAAGATAAAGCTTGGAGCTCACCAACTCTTCTTGCTGACGTGACTGCAATTAGGAGTACTTTTTCCATGAAAGATGCTGTAATGAAGCCTTATGAATGGGTTCAAACAAAGGATTCCATAAACAAGGATTCATGTCTAGTAAGAACGAGATTCAGCTCCCATGAGCCCATCGGTTGGACCTGCCTTATGGAACAATTTGCCACCTGATGTTAGATCAACTACCAACTATCTATCTTTCAGGAAAACATTAAAAACCCTTCTTTATCAAGAAGCATTCCTGTCCACTTAATTCACCTAGATGCTGACTGAGATTTCTATAGCTGGCTCAGCGCGGAGATACCCTTACGGGATTGATTCCAGCGCTATAAAAGAAATTAAAATAAAATAAATAAATAAATGAAGGAGATAGGTTACTCACAAGGGAAAGCACTTTTTGGAGTCCCTCCATAAAGTCTTTGACAACAGGAATTTAAAGAACGAAGTTGGATAAGGTGTTTTTTTGTATGCTGTTGTGGCTGCTAGGTGAACCTTTATGAATGAAAATTTGAGCTGGCATTTTACTAAATGTAATAAATATGAATGAAGAATTTCCACTGGCCATGAAATCAGGTCATAGTCTTGTTGGCAATCCATTGCACTGGCTAATGAGTCCAGGGTAGAGGCTCACCGTGACTTTATGAGAGGAATCGGTTCATAAGGATCATTTTCACCTCTTTCTTGAAGATCTGGATCGATGGGTTAGATCGAACCTTGGGTGGTAGGGAGTTCCCAATCCTTGGAGCTGAACCTGAAAAGGAAAGTGTGTAGGTTTTTTTGTTTTCTGAATCTAGGAGGCTCTAGTCAGAGAGCTCGGGCTTCTGAGGAGGAGACAACCTCCTGAGATTCTATTTTTTTCTGCTAGGTACCTTGGTTCCTTACAATGCAAGGCTTTATGTGGGAGGCAGCCAATTTTCAGTTGAGTTCTGGCCTTGAGAGGGAGCCAAGGAATTTAAGTTTTGGTGTAATGTGGTCAAAGCATATACTGCCTGTTATCAGTTTAGCTGCTGCATGGAGGATCACTGAGTGGGGCTGATCTTGATGTGCAAAGACCTGAACCAGTCGCAGATTCATTTTCTAGTGTTGATACCACTTATGATTGTACTGCTTGTTTGAAGTCTGGAGGTGACCGGAATGGTTTCACTTTCTTCAGTAGATTGAGTAGCATGTGGGTGCACTGATGTGTGCTAGCATGTTCAGATTCTTGTCAAGTGTTACTCCAAGGGATTTAGTGTAATCAATAATGGTCGGTTTACTTTTGAGGGTGTCAAGGTGATTTAGCCAATCATTGATGCCTAAGGATCTATTATGATGGAGAAAAGTAGGAATTCTGTTCTCAGAGATTTCAGCTTGAGTTTGGTTTGCGCTAGCCAGGTCTGAGTTTTGACTTGAGTGTTATTTAATTGTATAACATCCTTTGGGGAGGATATCTTCAAGTATAATTGTGTGCCATCTGTGTGCATATGGTAAGCAACGTTAGACTGTTTGAAGATTTCGGTTAGTGGCTCTATATTTAGGTTAAAAAGTGTAAGGAAATTGTCGACCCTTGTGGGACTTCGCATCTCACTGGTGCGGTACCTGAGAAAGAGTTGTCTAGTTTGATTCGTTGTGAATGGTTCTGCAAGAAGGATGCGAACCAGGAGAGCACTTTCCCGGACAGCCCCATTTTGTTTTCTAGCATTTTAGTAGGTTGTTAAGATTTACCGTGTCATAGGCCGAAGAGGGGTCTAGTAGGATGAGTAGACTGGAGTTGTCATTGACTAGAATCTTAAGGGTGTTATCCATTATTTGAACAATGGCAGATTCCGTGATGGGCCTTGGTGTAAATCCGGATTAAAATTTATCAAGTAGGTTGAATTGATCGATGTGCCATCTCAGTTGGTTGTGTATATATTTTCCAACAATTTGGCCAGAAAGGGAATGTTCAACACTGGGCAAAAGTTGCTCAGTGTTGTAGTGTCGTTTGGGCAAGAGAAGTCACTTGCCCAACCTTCAGACAGTCCGGGATAATGTCTTGTTTTGGCGATGCATTTACAATCTTCGTCAGTATGGGAGAGAAGAAGTGACGGAGTTCCTTTCTCTGTTGTGGAGGGGATAGGGTCGTTGAAATGCGAGCGTTGGTTCATGGATAGTAAGGCGTAGTGGACCTCCTCCTCAGTGTTTCAAACTAACTCAAGAAAGCTTGATTCTTGGCCTTGAATGGGCGAGTTGTCGTCTGTTCCTCCACTGGGTAAGGAGCTACAACATTGGAATGGAGACTCTTACACTTTGTCTGTTACAATTTCCTTTTCAATTTTTATTGACAAATGATGTAAAAGCTTCACCGTTTACCATGCAGTTATTGCTAATCTTGGTTGCATTGTTTGCTCAAGTTTGTTGGTTGATGATTTCAAACAAATCGCCTTAGGCGATCCTTTGCAATTCACAGTTGGGATCTGAAGGACAAGCTTTTAAGTTCCAAATATGGTTTTTGTAGCAGTTCTATCATTAATGTAGTTTGATTAGGAACAGTGTCAAGGGTTCCTGTCTCCACCGCCGTTCTGCAGGTCTAAGACTCCTCCTTTCCTCATTTAGAGTTTGATTGTACCAAGGATCGGAGGGTTTAATTTTTTTTCTTTTGAGTTTAGTTGTGCTACTGACTATTATGTTTCATATTGTCTGGTTATAGTGCTTGGTTAATTGGAGAACATTGTAAGTTACTGTTGTAGGCAAGCGAGTTTTCTTGCAAAGCATGGTCAGTTCCCCCTCGTCCATGTTTTTGGCATCTCTGACCCAGCATTTCAGTTTGGTTTCTTGTCCTTAGTCCTCTGTGTGTGTGTGTGTATTTAGGTGGAAAATGATTTGAGTGACGATCATACTAGTCACTGGGTGCGATTGAGTCAACTGTCAGTGCTCCTTCTCTGGATATGATTAAGTCGAACCTTAATCCATTGTTATAAGTTGGGCTAGTGCATGATTTGGGCTAGTGCATGATTTGGTCAAGTTCTAATCTGAGAGGAACTGTTTTAGAGTAGATACCCAAGTATTGTCCTCATTGTTCCAGTGAAGTTTGAAATCTCTGAGAAAAATAGCACTGGGGTGTAGCATGGAGTATATTGTGATTGTTTAAATCATATGTTCAATGAACAGTTGATTGTCTCCTGGAGGGTGGTAAATGAGGTGTACTTTGGCTATGGATTTCTTTACTGTTGAGATTTCTCAGGATGTGAGACTGTCTCCTGGCTAAGTCTTAACTAGTCTGAATATCTTGTGAAGTATTGCGATACCTCTTCCCTGTTGCCGTTGTCTGTCAAGATGCTGAATAAAGTAATTTGGAAGCACAATGTCAAGCATGGATGTGGATCATTGATTTAGCCAAGTTTCGGTGAGGAATAGTGTGTCCAATTTGTGATGAAGGATATTTTTGGCAATGTCTGTGCCATGTTTGATCGCTGATTCGCAGGTGAGAAGTATGCATTTTAGGGTCGGTTTTGCTATGCACAAGGGACTAGGAATCTCAGTTAGGTTCCTGTTGTTTGCATTCTGTCTTTTTTTATTTGGCTTTTTCTTTCCATGATGTCAATAGTTGGTATGCTGTAGGTTGGTGATGAGGCTGGCAATGAGGAATCCTTGTAGCATAGAAGCAAGTCTTCAATGTCTGTCATGGATAGATGGTTATGTGCTCTCTTGAGCCGAAGAGTGGATGGCCAAGGGTGTGTGACAAAGCTTGTGGTTGTGTGGAGTAGATTGTTAAACTTTGGGGTTATTGTGTCTTGTATGTATGTCTTAAACTCTGGAAAAGTTAGTGCGGTTTCCCTGATTTTTGTATTTGCTATATTTAGTCCCTTGACTAGGTGTTACATTTTGTGTTATAGCTTGCTTCGCTGGGTAGCCCAGTATGTGGTCAGAAAGTGACCGCAGGGCAAGTCACCTCTCTTGACATCTGTAAGTGTGGCCCACGGTTGTTCTCCCCTATGTATTGGTCTGGGTACGTTGTGAACTGTAGTGGCTGAATTAGGTGTACATCCTATTGTACTTGAGCTTATGCGTCAGTTCAGTGTATGGTTGAAGTCTTTGTAGGGGGTCTTTCTTGGTGTTTCGTTTGTGATAGCAGTGATGTGCGTTTTTGTGCCATAATGATCGGGCCCATTTGGGAGTGAGAGAATGTCTTTGTCTGTTTTGTTGCATTCGTGGAGAGATTGGGCGGGTGCTTTTTTTTGAGGGAGTTGGGTCCGGATTCTTAGAGGTATCCTTCTGGAGAGTAGGCATTCAGTATAGCCATCTTGTTATACATGGATAATCCTTCTATTATAATCAGTTCACCAATACCCGTATATTCCTTTAATTGAAATGGGAGCTTATTAGCACTCCTTTACATGCTATCAGGTTGTTCCGAGTAACCTCCTCTATGGGCTATCGGGTTGTTCCAAACAAAAGGAAAGATCAGCCAGTCTAGCCACACTGAAATCTTAAGTTCGGTCTGTGGAGCAACACGCTACAGGATGTTATGTCAGTTTCGCTAGGTGAAGCACAACCACCCTTTTGACTGCGATTGGAGAGATGGGGCCTCCAAAATGGTGGGTTAGCCACAGACCAGTGTGATCACTTCTAGCTGCCTAAAAGTCATACATTGGTAGACTTCGAGTGTAATAATGAGCGGGCACTCAAGAGTGTCATGAGTCCTCTGAGTTGTCCTCCGGGCCTTCTTTGCTATGATTTTTAATAGCATATTGGAGATTGATAATTTAAGTTGCCAAGTGCAATTGTGGACATTGCTCAATGTATTGTGATCTGCCACTCTGGATGCAAAGTCTAGGCATTTTTTGTGGCAAATAAATCTAATGTTGGGAAACACCATTAGTGGGAGATTATATGAAACTATTTAATCTTCTAAGACACATTCATGATCTTCTTTGTGATGTCTGCTGAGAAAATCGTCTTAATTTTCCCCTTAGATTTGGATCACTGATAGGTTTATTCCTCTGGATAGAGGCCAGCACCATATTACTTATGCTTGGAGGGACAGGTGCCTTGATCTGGCACCTACCTATTCGTTTATATATTGCATGGTGGTGGCATTGTCTGTTTCAATCAATATGTCCTTAAAGAGATTAGGAAAGCAGTCAGGGCAAGATGGACTGCTTTCAGTTTCGATAGATTGATGCATAAAGTTTTTTCCTTTGGAGACTAAAGCATTGAATCGTAAGACGCTCTAGATGAACACCCCAACCTTTTAGGTATCTGTTACTATTACACTCTGGGATTTTCTTTTGAAATGATACTCCCTCAGATTCACTGTGGCCACTAAGGTAGAGATTATTTTGCTTGAGTTAGAAGAAGATGGTCTTACCAATTGTTTCTCATCTGTGACCATTGGCCTTCTAAACACTGTTGATGAGGCGTCATATGGAGTCTCGCATTTGGGACTATGTAGATGCAGGATGCCTTGGATGGTAGTAGGTAGGACATTTGTCGAGCAATGGGATAGCAGGTTTTATTTAAAGAGATAATTTTGTGCTGGATAGATGGTATTCTCACCCCAGCATTTTATCTGACTTTTCTATCTATTAGCGCTCCTAAGTCAGGCTTTGTCCCGCACAGGTCCACCTCGCTTAACCTTCGCACCTTGTTTGCCGTACTGCACAGATGCAATCCTGACAAACCAGCGGCCGCCGTCTTGTTAGACGCTGAGAAGGCGTTTGACTCTTTGGAATAGCCCTTCTTTTTATCAATTATGAGACGTATGGGTATGCCCGAATGTTTTGTCTCTACTGTGGCGCTGTTATACACCGGGCCCACTGCCAGACTCTGCTTGAATGGCACCCTCTCTGAACCCTTCGCACTATCTCGCGGCACCAGGCAGGGTTGCCCGCTCTCCCCGTTGTTATATTAGCTATGGACCCTTTAGTAAGACATTTCCAAGAGGGACACCTTCACCGCGGACTTCAGTTCCGCACCGGCCCCCTACTGATCTCGTTATATGCGGGCAACACTGTTATACGTCCAGAACCCTCAAACCAACCTTGATCCCCTGATTCTTGAAATAGTTAGATTTGGCAAATTCTCAGGTCTCTGGATTAATTGGTTATCTTCCCTCTTAACTAAAGCACGGTGGTCTTGTGCGTTCCCACTAACGTGGTGCAGTGACGCGGTGAAATACCTTGGCGTCTTTGTCCATTTGGATATAGACACCATGATGCGTCTGAACTATGGCAGAGCTATTGGGGATCTAGACTCGCAGATCTCGAAGTGGCTACGCCTCCCGCTGTCTTTGGCCGGAAGAGTAGCAATCATAAAAATGATCGCCCTTCCCTGCTTTTTATATCTGTTCACCAACATTCCAATCCCCCTCACCTCTTTTTAAACAGTTGCAGACGTTGCTATCGTGCCTTGTCTGGGCGGACAAGACTCCTCGGGTTCGCTGGCAGGTGATGGTGCTTCCGTACGTGAAAGGGGGGTTTGGAGTCCCGGATTTCCGCTTATATTATTTAGTGGCACAATGTGGTTATCCTCACGTATGGTTTCACCCAGATGCCCGAATCTTATATTCCAAACCGGAGGCTGACCTTGTACTCCCTCGTCCACTTTCTATGGTTTTGCCTACGGGCTTTCCCCGAGACCCCCCATAGGGTTCAGACAATCTCCACCACCTGCTGGGCGTGGGAACGGCTGTGCAGGCTGCTTGGTCTAGAGCGACTGTATTCTCCTTCTTTACCCCTCCCCAATCCCTCTTGGTTTCCGATTACCGGGGAAGTTCTGGTCCAACGCACACTGAGGAAGTTTGGTGTATTGACCATCGGTGATCTATTTCCCCGAGGGCCATGTGTTTTCCGTTTCTGAGGACGCCCGCTTTTCTGACTGCTCTTTTATGGACACCTTTGTGCTAAACCGCATACGCTCAATGCTCCTCGCCACATTTCCTTCATTTCCAATGGCGCCTGCAACTACTACCCCGCTAACTGTATTAGTGCAGAGCCCTACCGGTTCGCACTTGGTGTCTAAACTCTACAAACTATGCGGCACCCTTAGGCCGATATCTGATTCCAAAGTGAGGGAAGCTTAGGAGGCTGATGTGGGCAGACCCATTACTGATGATCAATGGGAATGGTGTTGTAGAGCCACTAAAGACATTTCTTTGAATAGCAGACACAAATTGCTCCACTTCAAATTCCTTCGCAGAATGTACCATACACCCGCCCGCTCCCACAGGATAGACCGTACTAGACCTCATAATTGTCCTAAATGTCAAGCACCCTTTGCGGACTTTGCCCACATAGCTTGGACCTGCCCCAAGATACATCAATACTGGATTTCGGTACATCTTACATTAGGTGATATCCTTGCCATGCAACTGCAGCCAATTCCAGAGATTGCACTGTTAGGCTATGCTGCTACCTTTCCCAAGAAAAGCAGGAAATTGGCGGCTCTCTGCTTCCTTTTAGGTAAGCACGAGAATGCGTTGTTGT
The DNA here is from genome assembly GCF_964261635.1 of Lissotriton helveticus. NCBI lineage: Eukaryota > Metazoa > Chordata > Amphibia > Caudata > Salamandridae > Lissotriton > Lissotriton helveticus. Next base: position 1,349,756,692 of record NC_136065.1, read on the forward strand.
GGGGCAGCAAGATGGCTCCCTCCCCACAAGCATGGCTCTGTAGTCTCGCTTACTGCAACATACACAGTGAGGAATACTCCACTATGGTCCCCAGTGTTTCCTGGCCTACGGTTATTTGGGAGCCATACCGTACATATATTGCAAGACAAAGAGCAGAACATAGGTCTCCACTTGCTCGCGGATTGGTGCCCACAGGGGTTGGTTGAATTTCTACTTGATGAAGGGGCGAGAATTTGTATTATTTCTGCATATTACGCTGTAGCGATTGTGTTCTAATCATGCCAGTCTATGCTGTTTGTTGATTGATGTCTTCCGTTACCTAAATTGTAGTGCATATTCTTCAGTCTTGGGCTATTGTTGCATGATATTGTACCCTTGACAATGCCATACCGTGCCTCTTTCTTTGTACTGTTGCACATAACTTTGCTCCGTGGCCAATCTATTGTATATGATTATTCGTCTATATTATTGTGGGCTGCGCCATGGTGGCCACTGTTTATTGCTCTTTCGCATAAAGGGAAAAATAAAAGATAATTTTTAAAAAAATTTTTTTTTTAAAGTACGACCCATCGAGAGATGGTCCGTTTGTGTACGGCCCGACCTTTCTTGGCACACACACGTAGCAAACAAAGAGTTGGTCATCCTTCCGGAATTGTCTTGCGCGAGCCAGATAGAAAGAAAGTGCACGTTTTGGATCCAGACGCTCTTCCTCTTTAGAAGGATGCAGAGGTGAAAAGAAGGTGGGCAAAGTGATGGTCTGTCCTATGTGGAAATAGGGAAACACTTTGGGAAGGAAAGAAGGCCTAGTGCGAAGGACTACCTTGTCCGGATGAACAGCCAAGAAAGGAGGCTTAGAAGAAAGGGCTTGAAGCTCACTCACCCTCCGAGCAGAGGTGATGGCAACCAAGAAGCTAGTTTTCAAAGTTAAAAGCCTGAGAGGACAATTATGGAGCGGCTCAAAGAGAGCGCACATAAGAAAAGTTAGAACCAAGTTCAAGTCCCACGGAGGCCTTACGAATGGAATAGGAGGGAAAATATGAGTAATTCCTTCAAGGAATCTATTTACAATAGGGGACATGAAAAGACAAGGTTGATCAGGAAGCTTAAGGAAGGCTGAAATGGCAGAGGAATAGCCCTTAAGAGTGCCCAGAGCAGAGCCCTGCTGGGCCAAAGAAAGGAGGAACAAGAGAACTTCAGAAAGCGGGGCGCAAAGGGGATCCACAGCCTTTGATGTGCACCATGCCACAAATTTGTTCCATCTGCAGGTGTTTACCGTTTTAGTGGAGGGACGCCTGGCTGCCAAGATAACGTTACAGACTTTGGAAGGAAGGTTGAAGGCCGCCAACTACCGCCGCTCAATCTCCACGCAAGGACGTGGAGAATGGACACGTTCGGATGGCGGACCGTCCCCTGCTGCTGCGACTGAAGATCCTCCCGAAGAGGTAGTTGGATCGGAGGATCGATGGCCATGTGTGACAGCTTGGGATACCAGACTCTTCGTGCCCAATCCGGAGCCACAAGAATGACTTGGGCCCGGTCGCGCTTGATCTTCTTCCATACTCTGGGTAGAAGTGGTATAGGCTAAAAGGCATATAGAAGACCGCAACTCTACTCACGACGAAAAGCATCGCTTACCGAGTGCTGCCTTGGAAATTCCAAGGCGCAGAACTGCCGACATTGCGCATTCTCTTCGGTGGCAAACAGATCTAACCAGGGCTCTCCCCACTGCTGAAAGAAACCTTGCAGCACCTCCGAGTGAAGACACCATTCTTTAGCTCTGGGGTTCAGAGAACCTGCCAGGTGTTGAACCACCAGGGATATGCCCTGATGTTCCAGCCATGCTCAAAGGTGGAGAGCCTCTTGACATAGGGTCCATGACCCCACCCACCCGTTTGTTGCAGTACCACATGGCGGTGGTATTGTCTGTGAACACCTGCATTACTCTTCCCCGGACAGAGGGAAGGAAGGCCTTTAGTGCAAGACGAATCGCCCAAGCTCCAGAAGGTTGATGTGGAGCCCGGACTCAACCGGAGACCAGAGGCCTCTGATCTCCGCCTCTCCCATGTGGACGCCCCACCCCAGAAGTGATGCATCTGACACCACTGGCTGGGGAAGCAAGAGGGATCTGCCATTGACCCAATCCTGGTTCGTGAGCCACCACTGAAATTGTTGAGCAGTCTCCTCCGAGATCTGGACGCAATCGGACTGATTCCCCTGATGCTGTGCCCACTGGAACTTCAGGCCCTCCTGCAGAGCCCCCATACGCCATCTGGCATGATCCACCAGCAGGACGCAGGAGGCCATAAGGCCCAGCATCCTCAGGGTCCTTCTGACCGAAACCCGGGATAGAGGCTGAAAGATCGGAATCATAGGCCGAATATCCCGAATTCGCTGCTCTGGAGGATACACCCGAAACTGCGCCGTGTCCAGAACCGCTCCGATGAAAAGGAGCTTCTGAGAGGGAGTAAGGTGTGACTTTGGCACGTTGATAGTGAACCCCAGTGAATCCAGGAGGTCCGCCGTAGTCTGGAGGTGGAAGATGGCTGCCTGGGGCAAGCCCGCCTTCAATACCTAGTCGTCGAGATAAGGGGAAGACTGGAACCCCTGATCTGCGCAGATGAGCAGCGACAAGAGCCATCACTTTGAGCAACGACCAGCACAAACACTTTTGTGAACACCCAAGGGGCGCTGGTAAGGCCAAAGGGGAGCACGGTAAACTCAAAGTGCTTGTGGACTACCGTGAACCGCAGGTAACGCCGGTAGGACGGGGATGTGAAAATAAGCGTCCTGCAAGTCCAACGCTACCATCCAGTCTCCAGGGTCGAGAGCAGACAGAACCTGAGCCAGAGTCAACATCTTGACCTTCTCCTTCTGGAGGAAGCGGTTTACATTCATGAGATCCAAGATAGGACGCAGGCTCTTGTCCTACTTGGGCACCAGAAAGTAGTGGGAATAACAACCACAATCTACTTCTGGGACAGGAACGCGCTTGATGGCTCCCTTGGTCATGGGAGCCGTAACTTCCTGTTGGAGAAGGGCCAGGTGATCCTCCGACATGCGATGGAATTGAGGTGGCATGGATGGAGGGGTAGTCTCGAAGGGGAGGGAGCAGCCCCTTCGGACTATCTGCAAAACCCACCTGTCTGACGTGATGTTGAGCCAGTGGGGGAGGTAATGGCGGATCCTACTGCCCAGTGGCGAATGATGGGCCTGAAAGGTCGGACTAGGAGGGTTTGGAGGCTGCTGATGAGAGGGCGCTGGTGGACTGGCGCGCCCACTGGCCCCCTGACGGTGGGATCCACGTCCTCGGCCGCACAGATGTTGGACAGCTTGTGCAGGCCTGTGGCTCTGGGCGGGACAAGGAGGGCACCTCTTCCGTAACCACGAAAGACAGGTGGAATCGAGGCCTACGGATCTGGCCGTAGCCCTAGAATACTTGAAGCGATTGAGCGCGTTGTCTGCCTTGTCGCCAAACAAAGCAAAACCAAAGGGGATGATGGACGGAGTGTTGAACATTGGAAGCACTCACCCCCAGTCAACTAACGAATGATGATGGATTAAACCCAGATCAGTTGACTGGGGGTGAGTGTTTGATTTGCTCAAGCGCTCCGTCCATCATCCCCTTTGGTATCCCTTTTGTCGCTAAACAGGTAAAAGCCATCAAAGGCCATGTCAAAAAGCGTTGCTTGGAGATCCCCTGAAAAAACAGTTGACCTCAACCAGGCGTAGTGCCTCAGTGCTACGGACGTGGAAATCGTCCTGCCCAGTGAGTCAGTGGTGTCCAGCCCACACCGAATGGTGAACATCGCTGCGTCACTCCCTTCTGCAACAGTATGGGAGAGGATGGCCCGGGCCTCCTCCAGGCACTGTGCCAGCACCTGCGCAACCGTTTGGGAGTAATGGCCCAATAGGCACGCAGTGTTTACCATCCGCAGCCACAAGCTGGAGGAAGAAACCACTTCTTCGCAAGGTGGTCCAGCTCCTTGGATTCCCTATCAGGTGGTGCGTAAGGGAATGCGCCTTTGGAGGCTTGGACGACCAAGCTCTCAGGGGTAGGATGGGAAGAGAAGAAAATGGGGTCGACCAGGGACGGGAGGTGGCATGGGGCAATCATCCTGTGAACAGGAGCCCCGTGTTGGGTTTGGACCAAGTGCCCAAAAGGTTCTCTGTAAGGGACTCATTGAACAGCAGCAGGGGCACCGAGGAGGCCGCTGCTGGTTGAAGCACCTCTGTCAAGAGGTTAGTCCTGACTGCCACCGTAAGAAGCTCGAGGTTCAGGGCCTCGGCTGCCCTACGCAACACCACTGCGTAAAATGCACCCTACTCCATAGCCACGATAGGGGGAGAGCATGCCAAGGTCTGGGGAGGTGTCCAAACCACTGGCCTCACCAAACTCCTCTCCAGTAAGGTTCCTCCAATTGGTCGACAAGAGGGCCCACAGACCCCTCCCATTCCTCTTCACCCTCTCCTGTGAGCCACTCACTCACTGAGCACTGTGTGCGGTAGGAAACAGAAGGAGAGAACAGGGGTACAAAAGTACCGGTCGGCGCCGTGTCCTCATTGAGGGGGAGGCTGGGGTCGACTCCGGCTGGGGATACAACCGGCGTCTGAGGTGGCGGGAGTGCAGTCACTGGATTCGGCGCCAATCCGGATACAGGCCTGAATCCTTGGGTGGGCCCTGCGACACCGAAGCCGCCGACATCGAAGGCCTATGACCCCCACCCGAGTCTGCGGAGCCCGAAGGCGTGCCGGCGGAGTCGGGCTGCCAGAAGATTGAATGTAAGGCTTCGTAAAAGCTGCAAAGCTGGGCAGGGGTCGCTCCGGGTCCTGGAAAAAGAGGGAAGGCCGGAGTTGACCCAGAAGTCTCCTGGGGCGGAGCCAGACGCCTCCCTCCCACGTCCTGCGTCGCGTTGGCTGTGGAACGCGAAGAGCGATGATGCTTCTTCGCCTTCCTCTTGTGCTGCGACTCACCCGAAGACGAAGACTTCGATGACGAATGGTAGTGGTGGCTTCGCGACCGGTCCCGCAACCTCCCTCTCGACCCGGACATCGAAGGGCATGGGCCTCGAGAAGCTTTTGGGACTGCTTTCTTGTAGTTTGTGGATAATATGTTCCACTGTTGCCTCAATAGTCTTTTGTGATGTTTTCAGCTCTCAGCTGATTTTGTGTTTCGGTTTCAAAGATCCACTCTGCACTGAAGCGGCAGATGCACAGTCATCTTGGCATGGGTGGAGTGAAGACCACAGAGGTCAACTTCAGATGGGGTTTAGGCACCGAGCCTGATTGTGGGCCTTCCGAACTGTAGTCACTGTGCTGACCATTGTCTAGAGCCAGTGGTGGACCGAAGGCCTCTTGATCTGGAGGTGTTAGTCTTTAGGGATGCTCAATTCAAGGCAGATGGGCAGGGGGTACTGTTCTCACTGCGCAAGAATCAAGCATTATGCTGGTGATTTTGAACTCCGGGCTGGATTCTGATCTGGCTTCTACCAAAAATGGATCATCTTCAAAAACCGAAGCCTCTGGGTGGCATTTATCCTCGATGTCTTGCTGACCAAAGAGGTCGGGATTGTCCTCTGCAGTCTTCCGCTGCAGTTTGAGCCAGCATGTTAGACTTTCTCGTAGCGTATTCTTCTAACGGAATGCTCGACAGGCATCGCAATCTGCCCCCCTTGTGAAGCAAAGTGAGACACAGGTTCTGGATCTGATGGGGATCGGTCCGTGGATATTTTGTATGGCAATGCAGGCACAATGGAATGGCATCTGTTCTATCACCAGGAGGGCATTGAATGGAGACTTCAATGGAGATCGAGTGTGAAGGGCGAGGTCCTCTGGCGGGCGCGAAGGAGTCGTGTCAACTAGATGGTTGGTTGTACTTCAACACGCAGAAAGGAGAAACGTGATTGATAACAATACTGACGGAAGAAAGATATAGAACCAAAAGAGAGAACCAACAATGGTCTCCAATCGGAGCGTTAGGACACACTTCTGAACCCAACAGCAGAGAAAACCAATCGAGTTGATGCCCATATCACCGAGGAGGAGTCACTCTACTTCAGGACTCGAACGATTTTCTTCGAAGAAAAACAACCTTCACACACCCGGACCCAACACTAGATGGCAGGAGTATGGAGAACATGTGTATCTACAGCCACAAATGCCTCGAACATAGGTTTATTCTGAGGTTTAAAGCCTCAGCAGTGTTACTGGGATCCTTCTCACGTGCACTGGAAAAAATGTAAACTTCCAGTACAAAATCAATCCAAATGATACTTATAAAGCGCACAGCTACTCAAACTAAAAAGCATCAATAAAAAGCCAAGTTTTCAAACTGTGTTTAAAAGAGTCCACATCCCTGCTTGCATAAAGATGTAGGGGGAGGGCATTCCAACTAGCAGCAGCTAGCGCGGAGATAGAATTACCTCCCCAGCTCTTCAATCTCATCTTTGGCCTAACCACCAACAAAGCATCTGCTGAACAAAAGGTTCTAGAAGTATGGAAATTGGAGAGACGCTTGGATAGAAATGTAGGGCCTATGACATAGAAAGCTCTATGGGCAAGCACCAATCCCTTAAACTTCACTCTAGCTCGTATGGCAAGCAAATGTAGCTCCTTAAGATGGCGCTAAACAGAAAAATTCTTAGGAATTCTGAGCAAGAGCCTAGCAGCCGTGTTCTGAACCAACTGGAGTCTCCTAAGCTGGTGCAAAGGGAGACCCCAGTAAAGTGTATTGGCGTAATCCAGCCGAGATGTTATGAGGGTATGGACTACCATCTTCCTACAAAAAGTTGGAAGAAGAGAAACTTCCTCAAAAACCTGTGAAGGCCAAAACATATTCCAACTGTGCTCTCCACTTGTGGTTTGAATGACAGGTTATTATCAAACTTCACTCCCTGGTACTTTATCATCATGGAAGGAGTAGGAGGGGAGGGAGCAGAACTAAGCCAAACTTCACCCCCACACACTGGGATTGCGGGGGTGGGGGGGGGAGGGGGGGTCATAAAAGACCAGTACCCCAGTTGTGCTTGTTTTGCCCTAAAGATTACTCTGGCACATCCATTGAAACACTGCTGACAGACACGCCTCAAATCTGCGTTGGGCACCAGGGATGTTCCCGTCCCAAGATAGAATAATTGCGTGTCATCAGCATAACAGATGATCTGCCCTCAGATGGATTCACCCAGGGTTGCTAAAGGGAACATATAGACACTGAACAATGTTGGGCTTAAGGCAGAATCCTGGGGAACCCCAAACTTAATGGACTTTGAATCAGATGCAAATGGCGGCATGCAAACAGACTGATCTCTGCTCAATAACAAGCATTTGCAATGCAATAGGTATCACATTTACGAGAGTTTAAGCTATTAGCATTGCAAATCACTATGCCTTTTATTTGTTTTAAAAACCAAAACATAAATAAAAGACATAGTCATTTACAATGCAAATAGCTCAAACTCGAGTAAATGCAAGACCTATTGCATTGCAAATGCTTTGTTTTTTGGTAGGCACCAGAATATTAAATGATTTGTCCAGAGTCACAGGATGTTGAGCTGATGCCGAGACTCGAACCAAGTTCCCTAGGTCCAAAGTCACCAGTTCTGGCTGTTAGGTCGCAAAAGACATCAGGAACTTCACACATGTGCATTGATGGCCCAGCATGGTGGCATATGCATGCTATGATGGCCCAGCCTGGTGAGATATGCACTCATAAGGCATGCCACATGCATGCCATTTTGATTACTTTTTTATTCACCTGTTCCAAGAGAGTAGACTCCACTGTAGTGTAGTTCCTATATTCCCAATAGGCTCTGCGCATTGGAATAATATAAACAGCAGTGTAGACGTAGGACTGAGGTCGACTAGGTCTCTACTTACTATATTAGACTTAATTAGTTTTGCCAGCTAGCTCAGAGGTCACTAGAAACTTTCTCGAATGTTCAGGAAAGAGTTAACTCTCCGGATTTAGACAAGAAGGGATTAGCTTCTGACAACCGCATAAACATGATAACTTTGCTCCCTCAGAATAAGAGTGTATCTCTAGAGTCGTGTGAAAACAATAGACAGCTATTTTACTCAGTCAATCGTGCATACTTAGTTTCACCAGAGTGCAGAGAAATAGAGAGACGGGCGTTTTCAATAAAAGGTGTTATTTATTGAGCAGTCTTCTGTCTCATGCAAGAGAAATGAATTGCCACAATTGCAATACTTAACATGAAGTAAAGTGCGTACAGTAAAAGTAGTATTATGAAATAATACTGTAAAAGCATTGATAAGGTTTCTTAGCCATATGATACTTTAAAATGGATAAAATATATACATACATAAAAACATTGACTAACGTACTCAACTGGTGCTTCTAAATACGCCTACCTGACCTAAGCCTAATGCATGGGAAGGAGTAAGTAAGTAGCAGTTTAAGTTAAGTTGGTTTTTGCCAAGAATCTGAATCAAGAATTCTCTTAAGGATTTAGTCAGCTCCGTACCTTGGTAATAGAATGTAGGAGGTCTTGTATCTCTTTCTCAGGACTCGATATCCCAACAACCCGCAAGGGTGGCTGGAAACACCGGAGCTGGATTTTCTCGGCTGTAGAAAAAGACAGCGTCTTTCTCAGTGCGTCAAAAGGGAGGGGCGGCGTCCTTCGGCTCCTTGCATCAGCTGGGCTTCCGGGCAAGTAGATAGCCGCTCTGCTCCAAAACACTGTGTGTTTGCTTAAGGCAACGTTGGTATATTTATACCTGAAATGTGCCGGGTTTGACGTAAGGTTGGACATAAGACTTCACTAAGAACTAACAGTTCTTTCTGGACTCCAGGAGTTCTTGTTCAAATCAAAACAAAAGCAGGGGGATTTCCCCGGCTGCTGGAGGCTTGCTTTGTTTAAATAACGCGTTGTACTTTCTAGGAGTCTAGGGGAGTAGCCTTGCCGTATTTGGACTGCATGGGCTATTACTAAATATGGATATGATTCTTATGCCTTTATAAGGAAATTATTTATTATAACCATATAAGGGCATAAATCGGGAATATCGAATTAGGGTCCTAGATAGAAACGCAACACCACTTGGAGTAAAAAAAAAAACTAAAAATTAAAGAGAAAACCAACTAAAGATGCCTTGAAATGTAAACCACCTGGTGTAGGTGGAGATCCCTAAAAACACGTATATTGAGCACGTTTTCCGGTGTAACTTCAGAACTCTTGATGAATAAGTACTTTTATATATTCACTTTATTGCAGTTTAAAATTTCGCTATCTCGACCCGAAGTTATGGGGCGCTTTACATGAGCACCAGATAATTCAGAACCACAGATTTACTGAAGCGGGGAGAGCGCTTAGAACACCGTTTCCTGTGAATAACACTGCACCAAAAAGTGTAATGTAGCATGTGATACGAGTCTCTGCTGACCCAGGCCGGGAGCTCTGGAAGTGGAACTGGATCGAGGGGACGCTGACCCCCAGTTTATGTACAGAAGATTCAGGGGTGATGTAAACTAAGGGATTCGAGAGACATACCAGACTCAGAACATCAGAGATAAGGGTGCACATTCCGTGCACAAACACACGTGCTTAAATTAGCCAAGAAAAGAACATGGGAGAGATAAAACACTGCAGTATTCATCATGGCCACGGCAGTGTTTCCACGCCACATCTAGAGTTGCCAACTGGGACGAAATCAGCCAGCCTAGTCATTTGACCAACTGCACTGAATGCTGTGATTTTTTAACCTATCGCGGAAACTGGTGATAGAATACGAGTCCCAGCATGCAAAGTGCTGTCCAAAACAGCTAGGACTAGCTGTAGGTGTTCCACGTGGCAGATACAGTGGCGTAACACAAATAATGCCCCTCCCCCGCAGAATGCTAAGAGGACCCCCATACCTCACAGATACTCATTGTCCTCTGGCTTATGATGGGTTAGTCGGCCCCTGAAGGGTGGTGCCTGCCGCTCTGCAGGTGACCCGTGTTACTCCCCTGGGGTGATGTACACTTTAATTCTGTATATAAAGTTTAAGGCAGCATCAGGACAGCATCTTTCGAGGAGCCTCAAATGTTATGATAAGAGGGGATTAGGGTACTGAGTGATAAAGTGCTTTGCTGAGGATCAGAAAGTAACAGGGCACATTTAAAGCGGCAGTAGGCCACGTATCACTGCACATTGTTGAAAGTATTGGCAGAGGGGGGAAAGGGTTGATGATCTGAACATGCCGTTGTTGCCACCAAAGTAAACAGAGGCAGGCAATGGGTGAGTGCTGGGGGCGAGGGGGATTCGCAGTGCGAGGTCTCAGCGTAGGCTCTCCTCTGTGAGAAATCCACAGCTGCGTTTGTGCTTGCAGGGTGGAGAGGGCTCTGAACACGAGGAGGGAGGGGGAAAGCCAAAAACGAAGAGGAAGCAACAGAAGGGAAAGTTAAGGCGGGGGGGATTATAAATGCAGTTCAAAACATAAATGAGTAGAGGGGGAAAGGAAAAAAAGCTCCCCAAGAATCCGCTGTTTATTTTTGCATCGCGCTCTAGATGCCAAAATAAATACGCAGCGCCATGTCTCCTTTTTTGTCCGGCCCAATCAGAGAGCCGGACTTGCGCGTGCAAGGCAGCGTGACTAATCTTCTAATAAGAAACTTTGTCAGCAACAGCCGTAATGCAGGCAATCCAGTCCGGATGGGCCGGACAAAAAAGAAAAGGGAGGTAACACAGATAACTCATTTCCAACGGCAGGCCACTGTTTAGCATAAACGGTGATGCCAGCCAATGGAAATGAGGGGCGGGCTTAAAGACCTTTTGTAAATGTACTCATTAGCAATAAATCTCGCCGAGCGAGCAGCACATGTGCGCAGCGACGCTAGGTGAGACCTAAAAAGGAACACAGCCAAGCCAGGGCGGTCCCACCCAACACAATATCCCACAAGCACTGAATCAAGATAGAATGGGAGATCGTATCAAATGCTGCTGAAAGGCCTAAAAGCAGCAAATCTACTTTCTGCCCATTGTCAACATCCATTTTAATAGTATCTGTGACGTCAACAAAGGCAGACTCAGTGCAGTATCCATCCCGGATTGGGTAGGATGCAGCAACTAATTAGCTTCGAGATAGCTGGAAAGTTGGGAACTGACTATTTTTTCGAGGACCTTGGCGAAGGCTGGTAACAGGGAAATTGGCCTGTAGTTGGCTAGGACGGACTTACCCGCCAAAGGTTTTTTATGCAGTAGGATCAGCCTGGCTTTCTTCCAGCAACTGGGAACACAAGCCTGGCACAATTAGTTGTTGATCAGCACATTCAGGGCGGGGTTTATGGCCACTACACTGGCACCAAAGATTCAGTGAGTACAAGGGTCATCGGGAGACGCCGACTTACAGGCTCTAGGAGCAAGCTCAGAGTCCTCCAATAACATGGGGGGGAAACTCTGGAAAAGAGGAAAAGGATCTGTCAAGGGCTGATCTACTTGCCCGCGTGACTTTCTACTATCAGCACCTGTGGATACTCCTAGGCCATCTAACCCATAAGAACCAATGCTGCTGTTAGGACCAGCAGCTTATAAGGGTCCGACGATGTCTGAGATCTTATTCTCAAAAACGTCTGATAGCTGTGAGGATTATGTTACTTACCCACTAAGCACCTATTCTCGGCATGTAAACATGTTATGCTATGTTAGACACATTTATAAAGCGCATGACTGACCCAGCAACGGGGCGTGCCAGTGCTAGCGGACAAGAGGCCAGAGAGAATTAGGGCTATATAGAAGAGAAAAGCCAAGTTTGAATCAATTTCCTGAATGCCCAATGATCTTGTGCACCCCGAGTCGTCAGTGGGATGGAGTTTCATAAGGCAGGAGCCTGAGCCTTAAAGGAGCGTCCCCCTGCTCGACACCTGCACACCTGAGGAGCGCAAGCCAGATACAGGTCAGCACAGCGCAGAGTTTGCAAAGGAACATATGAAGTGCACAACCCCTGTAGAATTTGGGGAGCCTGGCCATGGAGAATCTTGTGAATGGTGCAGAGAGTTTTAAACTGGGCTCGCTGTTTGATTGGCAACCAATGAAGGCAGTGAAGAAGTTTGGGAGTGTAAAAGTGCTTTGGTAAGGCAAAAAGAATGCGTGCCGCCGCATTCTGTACCTGCTGGAGTCTTTTAATGACTTTTTTATTCACGCCAAGCAGAATGCCATTACAGTAATCCAGGCGTGATTGGACTACAGATTGAACAATCAGTTGGCGTGTAGGGGGGGTCCAAAAATCCCAGAATGGGTTTTAGGCCGCATAGGAGGCCAAAGCAAGTACCAGCCACTTTTTTAGTGTGATGCTCGAATGAGAGGGCGTTATCGATCAGGACCCCCAAGTCCTTGACTGCAGTTTTAGGTTGTGGGGTGGGGAGGTACCCAAAATGCAGGGCCAGCATTGATAGTCCCATTTATGAGTATCACAGCCTACCAAGAGCACCTCCGTCTTGGCGGAAAGAAGTTGCAGATAATTGTCCGCCATCCAGTCTGAGATGGCCAGGACATCCTCACGGAGTTTCAGTTGGTCCTGATCAGGATTGTTGGAAAAAGTGAATACCAACTGGGTATCATCCGCATAAGATACCATATTAATATTCCTAGCTTTGGTCATAAGTGCCAGAGGGCGGACATACACGTTAAACAACATGCGACTCAGGGCAGCGCATTGAGGAACGCCACAGCTAAGGTGGTACTTGATATATAAGGGGGAGCAAGGACCTGAAAAGAGCGCTCAGATAAGAAGGAGGTAAAGCATGCCAAGGGCTTGCCTTTGACCCCGATCTCCCCTAACTGTTGGAGAAGAGTCATGTAGGAGACCGTATCAAAGGCCGCACTGAGGTTAAGTAGAAATAGTGCTGAAGTGCTACCCTCATCTAGCAGCCCACACCTGCTCTGTAACCGCCAGAAGAGCAAATTCCGTACTGTGTCTAGATCGGAACCCGTTTTGTGAACTGTCTAGAATCTCATTTGCTTCCAAATATTTAGTCAGAGTGATGTGAACATGGGACTTCATAATCTTGGCCAAATATGGGAGCAGAGAGATAAGCCGAAAGTTCTCCGGCAGCGATGTGTCTAGAGTGGGCTTTTTCAACAATGGAACGACCTTAGCATGCTTTCATGACTTGAGGATCTCTGTCGACAGGAGCGATCTATTAATGAGTTCCCTACCCTCAACCATAAGACAGTCATAGAATTTCCTAAAGATGTCTAGTTTTATAGGATCGTCAGGGGAACCTGATTTAACCTTAGCTGCCAGCACCTCCAAGTCTTTAAGAGAGATGGGTGGGAGATCTTGCAGAGAGTAAGGAAGGTCTATAGAGGTGGAATCATCTCAGATTTCGAGGCCCCCCGCCTCAAGTCGAGTGCGTTATAGATGCATTCAACTTTATTAATGAAATACCTTGCTAGTAATTCATATTGGGTATTAGTGGATATAGTGTCGTTGGTTCCTGTTGGGGATTTTAACATATCTTTCATCAAAGAAAAAATAGTTTTGGAGGGGTTGGAACTAGACAGAATTGAATTGGCATAGAACGAGTCTTTAATCTTTTGCAATAATTTGTGGTAGGCTTTAATTGCCTTTCTATAGATATTTTTTGCAGTGGTGTCGTAAGAGCACCTCCAGGTACGTTCCAAAATTTTACAGTTTTTCTTTTCCACCAACAGAGTTTTAGAGTACCAAGCATCCGTTTGCGTGCGCTTGGCACCGGTCAGTTCCTTCGGGATACAGTGGTCAAGCGTATGGTTAATCCAGCCCCTAAAGGCTCGATCAGCTGCCTCCAGATCAATTGGCCAATCTGGGCCAGACGAGTTTAAGGCAGATATAAAGGTAGTATTGTCCATTTTGTGCCAAGGGAGCTTCATGGATAACTTACAAGGGGTCCTCAACGGGGCCCCTACAATACCGAGGAGTATTGAAATAAGAAAATGGTCCGTCTAGATCAAAGGAAGGGGTGTGTTGACTGTCAGAGTTTCAAGATTCGAAAATATCAGATCAAGTAATTGGCCTGCCAAATGTGATGGTCCCTCCACTAACTGAGTTAGTTGGCAGGCATCCAGGTCATCCAGGTAGTTGGAAATCTCCTGGGAGTCCCGGCGTTTCAGATGTAAATTCAGGTTTCCTATGATGTTCAAGTTAGCTGACTCCAATGCAAGAGTAGATACAGTATGAGGTAAGGCTTTTTGGAAAGCCTTGTCTGGCCCTGGGGGACGATAAACAAGAAGCCCCCTGAAGGTAAAATTATGTGATATGGTAATTTTAAACAGGGCGCTCTCACAATCTGAGATAGTCTGGGAGGACAGTGTACAGTGGAAGGCAGATTTAAATATAACCGCTAGACAACCCCACCCACTCCCGCTAGGCCTGTTCTGTGTAAGAATCCTGTAGCCTGCAGGGAGAGCCAAGGGGGAAATCGCCACGGAATGCAGATTCACATACTCTGCATACTACTGCCATCTAGTGTTGGTTCAGGAAGTTTGCAAGTTATTTTTCTTCGAAGAAGTTTTTCCAGTCACGATGTAAGATGACTCATCCTTTCGGCATCGACTCCATTGTTAGATTGTTTTCCCGCAAGAGGAATGGAGTAAGTGAGTGTAGTAAAGAGATGTCCATGCATAGATAATGTAAATAATGAGAAATGTAACAACTACCGGTGCCCGGGAAGGAGGGTGGCGCATGTGAATCTACAGCTCTTCATGCCAAGGACAGATGCTTACTGGGTAAATCACATAATCCGTTCGAGGGACGTTTGCTGTAGATACACATGCTTTGGATAGATTATATAGCAGTATTCTCCTAAAGTATTGGCTAACCAGTAGATGTTGCAGTTGTCTAGAAATGTGTTTTTAGCACTGCCTGGTCTACAATGGCGTGTTGGCGTGCTAGTACATCCACACAATAGTGTTTGGTAAATGTGTGTGGTGTAGACCATGTTGCTGCTTTACAAATGTCAGCTATAGGAATCTTACCTAAAAAGGCCGTATTTTGCGTCTGGAATGTGCTCTAGGGGGTATAGATAAAGTTCTTTTAGCTTTTGTGTACCAAGTTTGAATGCATTTAACAATCCATCTCAAAATGCCAGATTTAGAAATAGGATTGCCTTTGTGACGTGGTGTAAATGAAACGAACAAAAATCTTTTGTTCTTTCGAGATAATACAATTAAGCTCCTCAGACGTCAAGTGTGTAAAGAGCTTGTTCTGCTACTGAATCAGGGTGAAGAAAGAACACAGGCAACTCAACTGAATGGTTAATATGGAAAGCAGAAACCACTTTGGAAAGGAATTTGGGATTGGTGCAAAGTACTACTGTATCTTTATGAAGCTGAAAGAAGGGTTCTTCTAAGGTGAATGCCTGTAGCTCAACAACTCTTCTAAATGACATGATTGCAATTAGAAATGCAACTTTCCATGAGAGAAACTGTTAAGGACATTTGTGTAGTGGTTCAAAGGATGGAAGTGTAAGTCTTGTGAGTACAACATTAAGATTCAACACTGGTGCTGGTGGAATTCTTGGTGGTATAACTCTTTTTCAGCATTCCATAAAGGCTTTGATGACAGGAACTTTGAACAAAGACAAAGGTTGTCTGTTTTGCAAATACACAGCTATTGCTGTAAGGTACAACCGAATAGATGTGTAAGCTAGCCCGCATTGCTGTAGGTTTAGAAGGTAACAGACAATGTTCTGAACAGAAGCATCTAGAGGTAGAATTGTGTTGTTATTGCAATAAACAACACATCACTTCCATTTTGCTGCATAGCAAGCTCTGGTAGTAGGTTTTCTAGCTACTTTCAGAATAGTAATACAATCTAGGGGCACATGTAAATATCTAAACTCTATGGCTTCAGGAGCCAAATTGCAAGTTGAGCTCCTTGGGTTTTGGATGCTTGATTTCTCCATAGTTTGGAGTGAGGAGACTGGAAGCGAGATGTAGCTTTTGATGTGGAACTAATGAGAGCTCCAACAGGGTGTGTACCATGGTTGAAAGGCCCATGTGGGAGCTACCAAAATCTGTGTGAGTGATATTTGTCTGAGTTTCCGAAGTAGAAACAGAAGGCGTGGGAGAGGCGGAAAAGTGTAGGCAAATATCCATGACCAATTCATCCATGGGGCATTGCCTTAGGACAGAGGGTGTGGGAACCAGGAGGCGAAGTTTGGGCATTGTCTACTGTGGAGAACAGATCTATTTGTGGGTTTCCCCAATGTAGAAAGTATGGAAGGAGAACTTGGGGATGAAGTTCCCACTCGCGTATTTGCTGTCTCCTGCAGAGGAGGTCGGTAATTTGATGGTTCACTCCTGGGAGGTGTGTTACCAGAAGGTGAAGCTTGTGATGGATTGCCCATTTACAAATTGTCTGAGACGAGGGTGACAGTTGGAGAGTGTCCCGTTCCCCCCCTTTTGAATGTAGTACATTGTTGTCTGTGTGGACTAGGACAACTTGGTCTGTGAGATGAGAGTGAAAAGCTTTCAGTGCTAGAAACACTGCTAGAAGCTCTAGATAGTTGATGTGGAGATGTTTCTGTTTTTCGTACCAGAGACCTTGAATTATGTAATGATGGAGATATGCACGCCAACCCATGAGATATGCGTCTGCTGTTACCACGACTTGTGGAACAGGATTGATGAAAGGCCGCCCTTTTGATAAATTTCGTAGGCTCCACCACTGCAGAGAGTGATGGGTGCGGGTGTCCACCAACACTAGATCTGTTAATTGACCCTGTGACTGATTCCACTGACGTGCTAAGCATTCTTGTAATGGACGCATGTGTAGTTTAGCATGAGGTACTATTGCAATGCATGATGCCATCATTCCCAGTGGCAGCATGAAAGTCCTGACTGGCCAGGTTTGGTTAGTTTGGAACTGCAGCAATAGAGTTTGGATATTAGAAATTCTGGCTTCACTGGGGAAGGCTAGAGCTGTGTGAGTGTTGAGTTTGGCTCCTAAATAAGATTGTATCTGTGAAGACTGTAGGTGAGACTTTTGAATGTTGACCATGAATCCCAATTGGTGGAGTAGGTGTAGCATCGTCTGAGTGATATGAAAACACTTTTGGTGTGTGCTGGCTCTGATGAGCCAGTCGTCTAGGTATGGTGGGACATGAATTTGTTGCCTTCTGAGATGAGCCTCTACTACTGCTAGGCATTTTGTAAAAACTCTGGGAGCAGTAGTTACTCTGAATGGAAGTACTTTGAACTGATAGTGTTTGCCTGCTATCACAAATCTGAGATACTTGCTTGAGCTGGATGGATGTGAATATGACAATATGCGTCTAAAGTCCAGGGTGGACAAAAAAGCGCCTTGCTGTAGGAGAGAAAGAACCTGGTGAAGCGTTACCATAGGGAAATGTTCTGACAGTATGTACTGGTTTAACTCTCTGAGATTCAATATTGGTTTTAAGGAAACGTCCTTTTTGGGAATTAGAAAGTAAAGATAGTAAACCCCAGAACCTTGGTAGTGAAACGGAACAAGTTCTATGGCTCCCTTTTATAAGAGAGATTGCACCTCTTGTTTGAGTAACTGCAAATGGCCTGACAACAGTTTGTGAACGCGAGGTGGAATGTTTGGTGGATTGGAGGGGAGTTCTAGGCAATAACCATGTTGGATAAGGCGGAGTAGTGATTTTCCGGTTGTTATAGCTTGCCACATGGGGAGCAGCTGTTGGAAGTCTTCCCAGACAGGTGTTGAGTGATCGTGGGAAAGTGTGGGTAAGTACTGTTTATTAGGGGAAGGGTGTTACGTGGTGTGGAGCCTTTACCCCAACCTTTGGAATGGTTTCCTCTATAGAAACCTCAAGAGGGAAAGGATTGATTATTGCCCTTGTAAGCAGAAGCATTTGGATCGGAGGATGTTGTTTTGTACCCTGCTCTGTAAAATTAGCGGTGAAAGGAGCCTCTAATGGATGGAGATTGGAGCGTTCCCATGGATTTTGCCACTTCAATGTCCTTTTCATCTTTTCTAAGGACTGGTTGACCACAGGACCAAACAGGTGTTCCTTGTCAAAGGGGATGTTCAAAATGGACTGTTGAACCTCAGGCATAAATCCCGGAATCCTAAGCCAGGCATGCCTTC
Source organism: Lissotriton helveticus (assembly GCF_964261635.1). NCBI lineage: Eukaryota > Metazoa > Chordata > Amphibia > Caudata > Salamandridae > Lissotriton > Lissotriton helveticus. Next base: position 1,349,774,743 of record NC_136065.1, read on the forward strand.
TATGGAGAATGCTGCTATTGATCTCCCTTAGCTGCGGTGCCAGCTGCGTCTAAAGTACATCTTGCAAGCATTAGACGCAACTAGGGAGTTAAGATGTAATTGTCCCTTAATAAACACAGGATCTGATGGTGAGGGTATATATTATTTTTCTACTATTGGAGTTCAAATATGCCCTCTGGCAGGGTCTTTAAAGAGATCATCTGCATGCCTCATCATGCCTTTAAAGCATAGGGAGTGTTTGACTTGACCTATGTGTGGACTCAAGTGTTTCAAATACCACTGAAAGGTGTCCCTGAAGAATTAAGGGCCCTGATTATGTAGCGTCTATGAGCAATGCAGAGGACCTTAAACTGACTACCCTTTCAGTTGTCCTCATTTACTGGTCCAGGTACTGTATGTGGTGTGTTTTTCATTCAATAAGTTAATACTTATGGAATTCGTAATCTCAAAGTCATAAATGTTGGCTTTCGAGTTCACAGGAATTAGAGTATATTTCTGTTTTATTTTCCAGATTCAACTCCTTATCAAACAGATAGATAAATTAGAGAGAAATTTGGAAAGGAGGACCTGGGGCCAGATGTACAAAGCTTTTCTGCATTCACATAAGGTCCGATTCGCAAGATTGGACAGTTTGCAACCACAAAAAGGCATTTTGCTAGGTATTAAACTCACATGGCGATTTGGTAACACGTTACAGAATCGGCAATTATAGTTTGTGACCGCATTTCGATCTGTATTTGCAAGGGTGTGTTTAGGGCATCCCTTTCAAATACTAATTCAGAATGAGATGAGTTAATGTTTCCCAACTGAAATCTGACGTCTAAACTTAAATATTTTACCGACAACACAAATGTCGTGGTAACCCATTCATATACGACAGTGGTCTCCTTGGGAACACTTCCACTTTATGAATGTTAAGGGAAAAATAAATTAAGAGTAGGTAATGGTCCAATGGACCACTGCCTACACTTAAAATTTTTTTACCAAAACATTTCATTAAAAAAAATAAAAATAAAAAAATTCTGTTTATAGAAAACGGGTTGCATTAAAAAAAAATGTTAAAGCAATCACAGACATGATAGTCTACTTACCTCAGCAGACCACCATCTGTGTGATGGCTGTGATTTATAGTGAGCAACTTGCAACCTACCTTATTAATATTAATGAGGTTGGTCAAATTGCAACTGCAAAGATCTTGATCAATCACACCCAAGTTTCTGGACTGATGCCACAGGTTTTTTTTACTCTAAAGGTGCACTGAGCCCTGCCGGACAATCCTCAGTGCCAGTGCTCTGACCCTTAAAACGTGTATGCCTGACTGCAAATGGCAAAAGATAATTTATTTACAAGTCCCTTTTACATGGTACCTTGGGCCTGTAAGTGAATTGTCCTTTGCGGAACGCAACACTTACTATGCCACAACGAGTGCGACAAAGCACTCTATGACTCCCAGTTAGTTATTACCAGTGGGCAGAGGAGTTATCAAACTGCTAACGACTTTTGGCAAAGCCTGAACCTCCCCTTTAATTTTAATTAATATTTGCAAGTCGTCTCTAAGGCAGGCCCACTGAACCCTAAAGGTAGGGTGCATTTTATTAAAAAGATAGATATGTGCTTTATTAACTTTGTGTGCCCTAACCGTAAAACCCCCATAGTGTTATTTTTTACTGCAGAAAGGATAGTAACCCCATTGGTGAATATGGAGGTTCATGCTGACAACTCAGCAGTGCTAACTTACAAATATGTTACTTCAAGGTATCAAACGGATCGTTAAATTAAGTCCTACTTGCTTATCAAGTCAAATTTAATGTCACCTTTATATAAAGTGCAACTTTTAGAAGTTGTCACTTTGTTGCCCAAAGTTTCCAGTAGCTGCTGACAGTTGCGCACTAGCTTTAGTCCTCGAGACAGCCCTTGCCCTCCTGGTGAGAGCTGTGACCGACTCTCTGGAAGAGAGACAAAGGATCGGCCAAGAGCAGGGATGTGTCCTCCTCCTCCAGGGCTGCCAGATTGGGTGAGAGCCCAAAAGGAGAAGCCACTTTTGAAGGGAAAATAGTAATTACACATGAGAGGGGCCATTCTTTTGTTGTAACAGGCAGGCTCGCATTTTGGACATTGTCAAATAGTTTTTTTCATGGGCATGTAGCCACACCTATGAATTGGGCTAAGGGGATCCACCTTGCGATATTGGTATTGGCACAATGGTGCATTTTGGGATGGTTAGATGGCACACTTCGCAGGAAGTTGTCAACAGGCGGGAGGTGACCTGGTAACCCATTGGCTAATTTGTCACCACGTCTTGTTAGGCTTCTAGTGGGCATGAAAGTTGCACCTGTAACCACCCAATGCCTCAGATCACATCTGCAATGAAGAGAGGACTGAAGGACTGCCCTGCTGTTCCCTGGACCTAGAAAAGATAGGCTGCACCAAAGGCTAGACTTCACCCGCTACATCTTGGGCTGGGGAAAAAAAGAAAAAAAAAAAAAAAAAAAGAAGGACTGTGCCTTTGGTGTCCTGCTCATGGAAAAGTCATCCCAAGCTCATACAGAAAAGGTGACTCCAAGTGTCAGATCGCTAACTCCGTTACAGCCACAGGGCCGTAAAAGCTAAGAAGCCTGCTCCTCTAAGAGCCCAGCGATAAGAAGCCTTACCTCCAATGGAAGCTGAAGTGTAGCGTGAGAGACAGAGACCCGACCCTTAAAAGTTCCACTGAGTCTCATGGACCCAGGAGGGTCATCGGAGTGCAGTTTGGCCACCAAGCACAAGTGTTACTAGAAATGAAAGATAATTGCTAGTTTTGCTTTAAACAGAGACAAATAGACCAATGGCAACTGGGTTTGTGCTGGACTTTACCCGGACTTCATGGGACATCGACCCCATGAGCCAAAATCGTCCCCCATGCTAGTGGACCAATGGGTGGCCACAGGAAGGTCCTCGACACTGGCTCTGCATCCTTAGTAACCTTGAGCACCTTCAGCATCCTGCATACCATGCACCAGGACTACTCCACTGACTTCTATTGTGGTTCACGTATAGACCCTAGAACTGGGCTGGAGACTGCTTTAACTGTGTGGTAACTATTAAACCCGACCGTTTTAGTCCCCGTGACTGATGCCCTATCTGAGTTGGTCACCCCCACAAGAGTGCCCTCATAGCCATTTTCAAGTTACTTGTTGTGGCTAACCCTAAACCGCAAGTCATAGTAGATTTCAATGATTTATTTCATGGAGTGAAAACCTGTGTTTTATTGTTTCATTAAAAATCCATATCTTCTCCTGTGTATTTTTGTCATTGAGGTTTCTATTTGAAGATAAAAAAATACAATCTACTTGTTTCTTTGATAAAGCCGGACTGCTCTGGGCCACAGTTATTCAGGACTGAGCTAAGGTTTTACAAACAGACCTGACAGGACCCGATATACAGAATTAGGATGTTATCGCACAGACAGCCACATCCTTATAATTGCTCACAGCGACTCAATACGAATCAGGTTTTTGTGAACCACCCTATTAATACATAGGTTGGTTCACAAAAGCACAATGGATTTAGTATAAGTTGGTTCACAATTTGCAACCAGTTTTACATAATTCATTCGGAGTATATCTGACCCAGGTTATTTATGTCACGCAACAACAAAGACTAACTTAATGCTTCTCTTTATAAAGTGTTTGAGAATCCCCACATACATCTAGTGTTTGTGAATCTACGGAGATACCCATGTTGGAGCACTAGTAATACAAAAACATTTCTTCCTACATGTGTATCATAAGAAGTTAGTGCTTGGCTCTTCAGCAATCAAGGATAAGTTTTTCATGTAATCTGCTCACATTCTAGCATAGAACAGACTACGGTCTTCAAATTTATTGTAGTGGCACAGCTAAATTATTATCGTGAAGACCCAGAAGTTATCACTTCAGGTGGTAGTGTATTTATAAGAGGACTAACCGAACTTGTAAAGTCAAGCATCACATTTTCATACCATTTTTTCTTTTAGATAATTGATTCTTTTGTCATACAAACCAATATTGTTGTGTAATTTCTAATGCATATGCGGCAAACATTGAAGAAACAGCTTCCGTAAGCATAGTGGTAAATCTGGAGTCAAATAAGGCTCACCTGCCATTAGCAAGCTGTGGAAGACCTTATGAGGTAAACATTTTAAGTTATTATGAACGGCATTCGGCTTATGGCCAAGGAACTTACCCCAGAACAAGAGGATCAGGTTAGTGACAGCAGTAGAAAGGGCTCGACTGAGCCGACAGCTTAACCACAGCTCAGGGCGAGTGGACTCCAGACATGCTACCTTGTCCAGCGAAGCGACTGGCTCCGAAAACGGATCATTGCCTCTCACCCTGGAAAAAAGGAGACCTCATATAGTATACTATGTCAAGAGACATCTGATATTTATTAAAGGTACTGGCTGCAGGGCCACAATAGTCATTTTGATTGATCCTGAGCTTTCACACTCCCACCAACTAGACTCCATAGCAGTACAACAATAAACTTCTCAGACACCACACTATATAATGGTTGGATCATAGTTCAGAAGGTCCTCCATGGTCCTTCTAAAACATCCAAATAGTGCAATAGCCGACAGCATTGTGCAACTTCTGAGATGACTGCATAGTAGCCAGAAGACTGCAATTTTTTTTATGCAGCATCTTTCCATGTCCTAGATTCGATACAAAAGTCAAACCAACTCAAAAAAAAAATGTGGCAACATCTTAAAGGAAAAATGACTTACCTCAGGTAACTATATTTCTAGTGGACACTCCGTCTACCTGCAGATTCCTCACCTTTGAACAACTGAGACATGGAGTTGATCAAAAAATAATTTGTATTACCTTTCTGGTACCAGTGGGAGGTGTTGAATTTGTCACCTTTAGAGAGCAGAATACAGCTGCATATATTTGCTCCTGGGATTCTGATGATTCGGACAGCAATATTCTACCACTTCCACTATCATTCTTCTATCCATCGAGCCTCTACAAGTTGGAGGACCAGAGATGGGGGCACGACCAAGAATTGCGGGAGGATTGGGAAAGTTGTCATAGGGAGAGAAACGCCCCCCAACATTACAGGGGACGACAAACAGATTATTGCTCACCGTACGGGGAGGAGGTTGGTTGGGAAACGGTCACAAGGAGGAGGGGCGGTGGTGGGGGGTACAGGAGAGGAATTCCAGGGCCTAATAGAATTCACTATCCAGCCTATCCACCGACTCACAACAGATATAGTAGTCTGGAGATGGTAGATTGACAGCAGGACGAAGTTGGGTCTGACCTACAAGTATCCCCTAGGACTGAGACTAATGTACTTCCTTCACCCATTACACCAATTACACAGATAAGGGCAAACAATAATAATACAGTGGAACTTAATTGTGCTCACGAAGCAAGTATGGAGGACCTTATCGTGATCCCCACTAATATAACAACTGACACGAGCCATTTTCCTATAAGTCAATTGGTGCCCATGGAGCACAATGCTAATAATTTGGCAAACACAGGACCAGCCACTACCAAACTGTACCCTATAACGATGTTCTCATGGAACGTGGCAGGTCTAGCTAACAAAATTGGCTCCACGGAGTGGGGCTCCTATATCAGCTCCAAAAACATATTACTTTTCCAAGAGACTTGGGCACGCGAGGAATTAACATTCCAGGGCTATGCAGCCTTTTCTAAGCCCGCTAAGTGGGGGGGAAGGGGCAGGCCATCGGGAGGACTTTCTACTTGGGTAGCAACGGATTTGGGCTGCCATGCTACCTGCATAGAGACCGCCTCAGATGATATACTGGCTGTCCTACTAGAGTGGCCAAACATCTTGAAGTTGTTAGTTATCAACATATATTCAAGGCCGGTAGCCATGTCAAAAGAATCTAGCACCATAGATGAACTATCTGCGTTCCTAGAAGGTATTCCATGGGAATTGGCTTGTTTGGTGGGAGGTGATTTAAATTCACAGTATGAACCGCTTCCCGGCCTACGAGATGGCCCCTCTTTTGAGGAAGACTCATGCTGGCTTGTCCCAGAGACGGTGTCTCCCCCTCTCAGGGCGTGGAACCCTCTGGCCCTGCAGATAACTGCCCTTACCTTAAATCAAGGCTTAAGGGCCTGTAATGGTCGCTGCAAATCGGACATTCCCAGCTCCCACACCTACAACAAAATAGGTAGTGAATCACGACTGGACTACATCCTGGTCAAATTGACTATGTGGCCACAAATAGTAGATTTTAAAGTCACTGAAAGAAGGGATAGTGACCACAACGCCTTGGAATTGACCTATTCCATACCGGGGCGTGAGGCCACATCATATGGAATGGATAAAGACAAGTCGGGGCTACTACTCGAAAATAATCGGAGGAAAGTGAAGTGGGAGAAGCTGGTTAATAGTGGAGACAGAATACCACAGCTATATGCAAGGATTATCCCGGTTTTGGAGAGGGCCTTCCAGATAGGGAAGGAGGCGCAAGATGTGGACAGCAGAGGAAAGCTCGCACAGGTACATGTAGATATATGTAGCACCTTAGAGCTGGACCTGTTCTCTTCGACAGGGAAAAAGAAAGGCCCCCCGGCTAAGAGGAACTGGTATAATGCCACCTGTAGGGAATCCAAGGCCCAATTGTTACTCGCTATAAAAGGAAGACATAGTAAGGAAGAAATGCAAGCCAGGAGAAGATCCTATAAAAAACTCCTAGAGCACGCGAGGGCGGAATGGGATCAGGAATATTGGGAAAACCTTGTTAGATCACTCAACAATAGAGACTCGCGTAAATTTTGGCGTATAGTCTCGAATGGTACTGAGGATCTATCTTCAGCAATCGAACCCAATATAGCTCCCACGATATGGCAGCGCCATTTCGAGGCGCTGTATTCTGAAGAAGAAGGGGTTCCCAAAGTACCCGGCAAGATAAAGACCTCTGACCAAACTGGGGTTCCTTTCACTGAAAAAGAGGTGAGGTTGGCCATTACTGGTCTAGCCGCAGGGAAAGCTCCTGGCCTCGATGGGGTGCCCGGGGATCTGTTTAAGCAGGAACCAGGGATATGGGCTCCATATCTCACATTGATCTTCAACGCCATCTTGGAGGGAATGGAGGTTCCGGATACTTGGCTGGGAGCAGAGGTGGTCCCAATTTACAAAAAGGGGTCGCCTCTGCTACCAGCCAACTATCGTCCAATCAGTCTAATCGACATATCCCAAAAACTTTTTGGGAGACTGATTTTGAACAGGTTACAGGCCTGGATAGACGAGATGAGCATCTTATCCCCCTACCAGGCGGGTTTTAGACAGGGTGTATCGACTGTAGATCAAATTTTTAGGTTGAATCTCCTCTACTGGAGAACAGCCGTACTTGAAGGTGGCACTTTATATACTGTTTTCATAGATCTACGTGCCGCCTTCGATTTGGTACCCAGAGCGAGGTTGTGGAGAGTCATGGAAGAGCTGGACGTTCCCGGAGAAATCCTGGCAGTCCTGATGAGACTTCACTATAACAACTATGCCCGCGTGCGGTTTGGCAGAGGTGGCAAATTAACCGAAAGGTTCCCCGTTCGCAGAGGGGTAAGACAGGGTTGCGTGCTCGCACCGACCCTGTTCTGCCTCTTTGTGAACAGGGTTGTTGCTCACCTGAACAGGATTGCAAACACCGATGCCCCAAAACTGACAGGCAGCAGGGTGCCTGCAATTATGTTTGCAGACGACACCCTGCTGCTGTCCAAATCTCCGATGGGCATTCAACGTGTCCTGGACGGATTCCTACAGTTCTGCTCTGAGCGAGGACTTGAAATTAACCCACAAAAAACTAAATACATGATCTTAAATCCTAACCCCCATAATCGAGCCCCACCCAGGCTAGGAACAGTCCAATTAGAACGCGTACACACTATTGAATACTTGGGGATTACTCTCAATGAACATCTAACGTGGGCGCCTCACCAGACAAAAATGACCATCAAACTGGCGCAGTTGGCGGGTGGCATTAGGCGACTGGCGAACAAATCTTCTTACCGGCCACTTACCCCAATCATTCACATTTACAAAACCCAAGCCCGGGCAGGTGTCACATATGGGGGCGAGCTGTGGGGACACATTCAATCCTCTAAATTACAATCAACTGAAAACAAATTTTTGAGACAGATTGTAGCCCCCCCACAGAGCACTCCACTTCTCCCCCTTAGATTGGATCTGGGAATCCGTCCAATAACGGAGGAGCTGGGTCTCAAACCCCTGACATTCTGGAGGCGTTTGTGGAGTAGTCCTGATCTTACAAACTATAGAACTGAGCTACAAGAATTTCTGCAGTTAGACAATGCCAGGAGAATTCCATGGCTGATTTATATCAAGGGAATGCTGGAGGATATTGGTTATCCGGAACTATGGTTGGACCCTATAAACACCTGCCCAAAGATTACAAAAAAGAAACTTGCAAGAGCCTATCAAGATCTGAAGCTCACCAGAGCCACAGAGGGCATACGAGAGGGATCTTTGACCCATTTGTCCACAAAAGCTAAAGATTCATATCTTCTTGAAAGTGCTCTAGACGCCATGTCTCCCATCCTAACGAGGAAACTTTTTCTCCAATGGAGATATGGAATTCTCCCACTAGCATCATTCACCGCGTCCTGGTCTTCTTGCTCTTCATCTGAAACTTGTCCGGTATGTGCACACCCAAAGGAGAATGATGTTCATGCAGTCTTCTTTTGCAAGGGCTACGAGAGAAGCAGGAAATACTGGCTAGTCCCCTTACTCAGAAACTTGGGATTTAGATTCTTCGAAACTGCCTACAGAGTTTTAAAGACAGACTTATCCCCTACTGTGGTTTTTGCCCTGGCTAAATTTTTAACTTCTATGTGGTTCATTCGAAGCCGATGGGTAAAAAGGCTTGTATAAAGACTTGTCGTCTCAAGATAGATTGAATCCCGGCACTTGTTTTATTACCTCTTAACTAAGCGATCACCATTGTTGTTTAATACTTTTTAAATTTTGTATAAATGAAATGTATCTTTTATGATCTGTGATCGAAATAAAGATTTCTTGAATGAATGATACAAAAGTCAACCAACTCAAAAAAAAAATGTGGCAACATCTTAAAGGAAAAATGACTTACCTCAGGTAACTATATTTCTAGTGGACACTCCGTCTACCTGCAGATTCCTCACCTTTGAACAACTGAGACATGGAGTTGATCAAAAAATAATTTGTATTACCTTTCTGGTACCAGTGGGAGGTGTTGAATTTGTTCCGACGTCAGATGTGGACTTGTGGTGAAATCATATAAAGCAGAAAGACTTGTGTCCTAATGTCAGTCATGCTCTGTTTTTGAAGTGACTTTCGAGAAGTATTAAAGAAGAAAAAAAACGGGTTTATTAGTAAGTATGCTTTTTTTTTTAAATGAGAAAAATAGAAAGGCTTTCTAAACAAGAGGGGATGGTTCGAGGGCTATTGAGGAGTCTCTAGCTAGATCCACCAGAAAGATGGTTACTGAAGGTAAGTAACTTTTCCTTACGATTGATTATTCTACCTGCAGATTCCTCACTTTTGATTAAGCAAGCAAGCAATAACTTGAAGGAGGTGGTTGTGGAGAAAAAACAGTTTAGATAAGAAAATCTTTAAGTACAGAGCTGGCAAAGGGAGTGCCACTGAATCCTAAAAATAATATTTCTCGACAGTGTGCAGAGAAGACCACATAGTCGTTTTGCATATGTCTGCTACAGGTACGCACCTAGTAAAGCTTCTGTGGAAAGAACCCTTATTCCTTTAGACAGACCTACTGTAACCAAGGTGTACGAGATTTTTATACATATTATAATCTATCTGGAAATAATGTGTTTCTGAATTTGCTTTACTATTTTGGCAACCAGTGTAACCAATCAACAGCTGGTCTTTTGATCTGTCTTTAGTATGCTTGATGTAAAAGTTCACTGCTCTTCTAAGGTATAGCCTGTGCAGCCTTTCTTCATCTTTAGAAAGATGTGATTAAAAAGGTTGGTAGTGTGATAGATTGTCCCAGATGGAATGGGGACAACACATTAGGAAGAAAAAAGTCTTGCAGCACCAGTTTGCCTTGGAAGAAAGAGCTTGAAGTTGTTAACTGTTGAGCTGAAGTAATGGCTACCAAACACTGTTTGGAGGGTTAGAAGCCTCAACTGACAACTGGACAGGGACTCAAGAGTCCCCATGAGAAATGTCAGGACTAGGTTAAGATCATATTGTGGCACAATGAATGGTATTGGTGGATACAGGTTTGTCAATCCTTACAGAAATGTCAATACCAGCAGAGATTTAAACAGAGAGGGTTGGTCAGGTAGACAAGGAAAAAGTGATAGGGCAAAAGAATATCCCAGTAGTTACCACACAGCCTTGTTAAGGACAGAGCAAATTATAGCACCTATTCCTAATTCAGTGCACCAGGAAGCACATTTTTTCCACCTCCCTGAATAGATCAATTTGATAGAATGGTGACATGCCGAAAGGATCACATCCATCACTTCTGATGGGAGTTAAATTGTGCTTAGATTGCACTGCTCAATCTCCAAGCATGAAAGTGTAAGCTCTGAAGATTTGAGTGCCGGATCTCATGACTTTGGCCTGGTCTTGCTGAACCTTTCTTAAACTTGAGAAATCAAGGGGTATTGGAGGAAATGCATAATTAAACGCATAATGAAGAAATTTCCACATCAACTGAAATGCATCCCCAAAGCTCCATGTAACAGATACTGGAGGGCACATCATTTCAGGCAATGAGCGTTGCTCTGAGTTGCGAATAAGTCATACTGAGGAAAGATCTGAAAAGATCCAAGACTGCCTGTGGGTGAAGGGACCACTCATGGTCGGCAAGATGATGCCAACTTAGGCTGTTGGCTTTGTTCAAGGAGGCTGCCAAGTGATTTTCTACCAGCCACTGGCCGTGTTGATGTGCCCAGGTCCAGAGCCTAAGGATTTCGGGAGCTTTAGCCCATAACTCCCCCTCCCCACACACACACTTTTTTTGTTTAAGTATCAGACTGCGGTTGGTTGTGGTGTCAGTTAAGATCTGCACTGTCTGACCTAGAAAGGAATGGAGAAAAGCTTTTAGCACCAACCGGAAAGCCCTCAATTCCAGCAGACTGGGGAGTGGGGTAATCTCAGATCCTGTGAATTCCTCTCAACTCCAAATCATCCAGATACTACCAGGATCATTGCTGAATTGGGGCAGAAAGGTCTCTTTTGAACGCGGTTGTCTTCTTTTTACCACCAGCTCAATTCCACTCCAGTGTCCCTAGAGATCACAGTACATTTGGTCTCCCATAGCTGCATCTCACATGTCAACTTACCCGCCCAACCCATATGGCGCCAGTGGCTCTCTGCCAGGCCTTTATTGCCACCTGGGTGGCCGTCAGCAATCGTCAAACTGCCTTCCCCTGCACAGGAAGTGGAGACAGGAGCAGCTAGTAAATTGGTTGCGGTCCAACCTAGAAGTGTATTGGTCCAGAGGTGCAAACGCCCAGTCATTCACCGCAACCAGATACACTGCCCAATAGGAAGCCCTAATGTGGGTACCCTCATTGTAAGGGTTACGTTAAAGCATGGTGCAGGCTATTCTAGGGTGCTTACCACACCATAGCAGGGAACACAGATCACTCTACAGCTTGACAAACACAGCCTCGCGGAGCGGGTAGTAAGTATTCTGCAAGGAATATAATAGCTTTGGGAGTGTAACAATTTTGAAAATGGAAGCTCTTTGCAGCAATGTGAGGGGTAGCGCACGTCACTGTTCCACGTCCTCCTGAAAAGCGTACATCACTCTCTTAAGGTTTCTGGTAAAACATTGCTTCCGGTGCGGTGTCAAAAGTATGCCTAGATATTGAAAACCTTTGATCGCCACCTGAAGCACCAGAGGCAAAACGGTGGGGTCCAAAGGGGTGCAGAGATGGCAGAGCACCAACTTATTTCAATTAATATGGTAGCTCGAATGGGCCCAGCAAGACTTGAAGGTATTTAGGATCACAGGTAAGGTAGCCTCCGGTTCAGTGACATACAGCAGAATGTCGTCGGCATGGAGATATATTTTTTCTTGTCCCTAGCCATTGCAGACATCTTGTACCCCCGGATATCCAGGTGGGAACGGATCACCGCAGCCCGTGGCGCGATGTTGATAGTGAACAACAAGGGGGATGGGAGCACCCCCATCGGATGCCACGTTCTATTAAAAACACAGAGGAGAGAACCCATTCCACTCGGACTGCCTCCGTACGTGCTTGGCAGAACAAGGTCCATTGTCGAAAGTAGGGACTGAAACCAAACTTGCCACGACCAATGCTAAGAAAATATGGGGGCTTCTCTCAAAGCCACCTTTGACATCCAGTTGTCGAGGCAACAAAGGCTATTTTCTAGTAGACCTACCCAGCAATTAAGCCACACTGGTTGGTCTCTGTGAATGAGTGGGGTAATCACTGTCCAGCGATGCGAGGCAAGAATGGTAGCCAGCACCTTCACCTCTATATTTCACAGATGGGCCAGAGGGAGCAGCAGTTTGTTTTGAGCTTACCCTGTTTGTGAATCATGAAAATGGCTGCACATTGTAGATCCTGCTGTAATGCTCCACGGTCGCTCACCTCCTTAAATAGGTTGAGCATTTGGGAGGGCTGAAACTTGAGCATTTTCTTTTTAACTCCGCTAAGAGGCCATTTGGTCCCAGGGTTTATCCTGTTTTAATTTTTGAGATAGCAGCCCTGACTTCTTCCAGAACATTAATCACCAAGTGCATCCGATCCTCAGAGGATACCACAGGTAAGTCTACCCTAGCCAAATACTCAGCTATAATAGGGGCATCCGCCAATAGGTGGGCCTTATAGTAGCCAGCAAAAGCCTCCGCAATGGCAATATCAGTCAAGTAGTGGGAGGGGGGGGGCACCCCCTCGATCTATAATGCTCTGAATCCAGTAAGATTCTGCATCCTGCATACCAAACCAGGCAAGCAACTTGCCCCCATGGTCTCCTGCATCATAAAGACCATGTTGTGTGGCAAATAACGGACTGCCAATAATTGACTGTGGACCTCTTCTGTGGCCAGATCTTGGTACTCTCGCCAGAGTGCCACGCATGTCTTTGTAGGGTAACAGATGCTCTGATAGCTCTAGCTAAAGAGACAGCAGCATCAAAAACAGCATGCATCAAGGCCAGCTTTTATGTTGTGTATAGACGCATTTACCCATTGTTTACCTCTTCCTATAAATTGTCTTTGAGATGGCCCAGTAGACTGAGGGCAGTTGATACTGCCATGTCCAGAGGGCATGCATATAATGGCTAAGGAGGCATGCAGCATTAAGGGATCTGAGGGTGAGACTTCCTGCAGAAAATGATTTCTTACCCACAGCTTCAAGTGTTTTAGATTAACTAGAAGATGTGTCTGGAATGCACTTGCGTTGAGTTTTGAAGTGGGGGGAACTCTTCACCACCAAACTCTCTGGTGATGGGTGTGTCGTTAACAGCACTGGATCATCTGGCGCTGGTCTATATCGGCAAGCGATAGTTCTTTGAAAGGCCAAGGACGTGGAAGGTTTGGACCATGGCGGACCTGACGTCTAGAAGTGCTCTATGAACATGTTCAGTGATCGCCACGTTGTTGCATTGCAGATGACTAGGATGCAGCACGCTAACGCAGTGGTCGCAGCGTGCTAACGCAATGGTTGCAGCCTTGGCTCTGGTTGAGTGAGCCCAGGGGCGCTGCTTCTTGGCCACTGCGTAGCAGATCTTAACGAACAGGACAATTGATCGCGAGATGGGTCTCTTCTGCACTGCCTTCTCTTTGTTTGCTCCCACATAGCCCACGAAGAGTCGATCATCCATCCGGTAGTCTCTGGTGCTGTCAAGGTAGAACAACTCTTTTTGGCTCCAGATGGTGGAGTGTCTCCTCCTCTTTGGGGGGGATGAAGTGGAAAAAAGAAAGTAGGCAGGGTGAAATACGGACCTCCATTGAATGGAGTCCCAACCTTCGGAAGAAAGGAGGCATGTGCCTGAGGGACAAGTTTGTGCGGGTTGTCCGTAATGTAAGGAGTGTGCACCGAGAGTGGCTGTAAATCGCTGAATCTCATGGCTGAGGTTGTTACCACTAGGCATGCTGTTTTTAAGGTCAAGTGCCTGAGAAGGTACCTGTGAAGAGGTTTGAAGGGTGTACACATGAGAAAAGTGAGAACCAAATTGAGGTCCTACTGAGGCATTATGAATGGTGTAGGGGGAAACATATGTTGCAGGCCTTTAAGGAAGCTAGCCACTATGGGTGACTTAAAGAGAAAGGGTTGGTCCGGCAACTGCAAAAATGGCGAGACAGTAGAAAGGTAACCCTTAACTGTGCCCATGGCAGAGCCTTGCTGGCCCAAATATAATGCAAACAATAGGACTTTAGATAGGGATACATAAAGGAGGTCAATTTTGTGGAAGGGACACCATGACACAAACTTGTCCCAAGGGCAGGCATATATTGACTTGGAGGAGGGATGCCTGGATGATAGAATAATGTTACATCCTTTGGGAGGAAGGTCAAAAGCTGTAAACTGTCGCCACTCCATCTCCATGCATGAAGGTGGAGAGTATGCAGGTTCGGGTGGAGAATCCGCACCTGTTGTTCATACAGGAGATCCTCTCGAAGAGGCAGCCAGCAGATCGATGATCAGGCTCAGCAGATCGTGATACCAGACTTTCCATGCCCAACCTGAAGCAAAAAGAATTACTTGGAACTGGTAGTTCCTGATCTTCTTGAGCGCTCCGGGAAGGAGGGTTATTGGCGGAAAGGCATACAGGAACACAGTGCTCCACTCAAGACGAAAAGTGTCTTCAAGAGAGCCGCACTGGAAACTCAAGCCCGCCAACCTGCTGACATTGCACATTTTGGGGGGTGGTGAACAGATCTAACCAAGGCTGTCCTCACTGTTGAAAGAGACATTGCACCACCTCTGAATGGAGATGTCATGCTCTGACATTCCAGCCATACCAGAAACGCAGGGCCCTCTCCCTGACAATGGGTCCACAGCCTCA
This sequence comes from Lissotriton helveticus, assembly GCF_964261635.1. Taxonomy (NCBI): domain Eukaryota; kingdom Metazoa; phylum Chordata; class Amphibia; order Caudata; family Salamandridae; genus Lissotriton; species Lissotriton helveticus. Next base: position 1,349,789,758 of record NC_136065.1, read on the forward strand.
TCCCGCCCTATTTGTTGGAATGCCACATAGCGATGGTGTTGCCTGTGAACACCTGCACCAACCTTCCTCTGATCGAAGGAAGAAAGGATTTCAGTGCCAAGCAAACCGCCATGAGCTCCAATAGATTAATGTGGAGTTCTGCCAGAGACCAAAGGCCCCTGATATCCACCTCTCCCATGGGGTCACACCAGCTTAGAAGTGATGCATCTGTCATTTAAGTTAACTCCAGTGGGAGAAGTGAGAGGGGTCTGCCACTGATCCAGTTGCAGTTCATTACCCACTACTGCAGATCTTTGTCAGTTGCCACCGAGATCTGAACCATGTCGGAGAGATTTCCCTGATGCTGTGCCCACTGGGACTCAGATCCCACTGTAGAGCCCGCATAAGCCATGAGTAAGAAGCAGGATGCCAGGAGGACCCATCAGAGTGAGGCTCATCGGAATCCAGGAAAGAAGCTGAAACATGGGAATTGTAGCCTGAATATCCTTGACTCGCTGCTTGGGGAGATGGGCCCGAAAAGGCACTGTGTCCAGAACAGGTCTGATGAAAAGGAGCGTCTCAGAGGAAGTCAGATGTGAATTCAGCATGTTGATGGGGAACCCCAGCGAATGCAGAAGGCTTGTCGTAGTTGGAGGGTGGGAGATGCCTGGGCTGAGCCCACCTTCAACAGCCAATCGAAGAGGTAGGGGAATACTGTAATCCCAGACCTCTGCAGCTGAGCTGCAACCACTGCCATCACTTTCGTGAACACCTGAGGGGCACTGGTAAGGCAAACTGCAGGTAATGTCTGTAGGCAGGCAAGATGGGGGATGTAGAAATATGCATTTTGCATGTCCAACGCTACCATCTAGTCTCCCGGGTCGAGAGTGAACAGGATGTGGACAAGAGTAAGCATTATGAATTTCTCTTTTTACAAGAAGAGGTTGAGAAAGAACAGAACTAGGATAGGACAAAGTCATCTGTCCTGCTTTGGTGCCCGAAAGTAGTGGGAATAACAACCAAATCCTGCTTCTGATGTAGACATGCATTCCATAGCTCCCTTGGCCAAGAAAGCCTGCCCTTCTTTATGGAGAAAGGAGAAATGGTCCTCCGATCGTATGTGTGTGGCATGGGTGGTGGGATAGAAAAGGAGTAGCCGCTTTGGACAACTTTGAGGACCCAGTGGTCTGATGTCACTGACCGCCAGTGGTGCAGGCAAATGGTGAAACCACCTCCCAATAAATGCTCATGATGGTCGGAAAGCACACTTAGGAGGCTTGGAGACCACGGCTGATGGGGCAGCGATGTCTGTGGGACCCACGCCCTCTGCCACGAAAAGGCTGGGAAGTCTGTTGGCTGTGATGACTTGGACGGTAAGGACACAGTTGAAGACCCCTTCCCTGGCCACTTAAGGGACAGAAGGTGGATTGGGGTGGACGAGGGGCCATAGACAAACCCAAGGACATGGCAGTAGCTATGCTGTCCTTAAAGTGATCTAGCGCAGAATACATCTTCCATCCAAAGAGGCAAGACCCCTCGAAGGGGCATGTCCATGAGGGAAGCCTGGCCATCCCCTCAAAAAAGATGTTCTTGGCCAGGCATGGTGCTGCAAGGCGACTGACTCCCCCGCTCTCCCCAATAAGCGGGTTGTGTCTAGCCCACACCTTATGGTGAACTTTGCTGCATTTCACCCGTCTGCAATAGCCTGGGTGAGTATGGTTCCAGCGTCCTCCAAGACCATAGACAAAACTTGTGCAACTGGGTCCCATATTGTATAGAAATTATGTCCCAAAAGACACGTGGTGTTCTCCGACCGCAGTGCTTGAATGGTGGATGAGAACATTATCTTGCCAAAGGTGTCCAGCCTTTTGGATTGCCTATCCGGTGGAGTGGTAGGTAAAGCGCCTGGGTTAATCCTGGATGTGGAGGCTTGGCCCACTAAGCTCTTCGGGTTGGGTGTTGGGGGAGGAAACTTGGATCCCCAGGAGAAGGGCGATGGCTGTGGGCAATCGTCCTTTGCACAGGAGTCCCTATGCAGGACTTGGACCAATTTTTTTTTTTTTGGACAATTTTATTAATAAACTGCATGATTACTTAAAATCTTTACAGTATAAAAGTGAAAAAAAAAAGAATAAAAAGCTTTATGAACGTCCCGACTCCCCCACTCTCAAGTCCCATCCAAACATAAAAGTGAGAGTCACTTTAAGTTAAAATACTAACATATTAGTCCTGATTAGCTGTCCTAAACATGGTTCTTTTAAAAGGAGTGATGAATAGGTTGTACAAGTGTTTCCCAGCTGATAAAGGGGGGCACATGAAAGTTCGGTAGAGTCAATTCATGTACCAAGGGCTGTTGACGAAAGATGGATTCTTCGTGGATCTTTAAACCAGCCCAAGTTAGATAACTGGGGCAGAAGGCTTCCAGTTACTTTGCAGACAATGCCGTTAAGTGGGAGTCGAGTGCCATTTTTACCTGGTGTATAAATTTCCCAACTCTGGCTATCAAACAGGTCGTGGAGACTGAGAGGCACCAGTCCGAGGCCTCTCTACAAGTTCTATAGGCCGTGTTCCGTAAAATCGGAAGCAGCAAGCGATGGCGGTCATTGGCCAGCTTTGTGCAGCAGCACAGCAAGTGTAGCCAGGATTCTCTACGGTAATTGCATAGACGACAGGCCAAGGTGCCATCCGTACGGGCCCATTTGGGGTTGAAGTCCATGATCCTGAGGGCCAAAAGTCGAAAGTACAAAATTTTCTTTCTCGCGTAAGTGGATACTGGATCTTGCAGGTAAGGTTGGGGTTTACCTGGAATATATGATTTGTCCAAGGCCTGGGTTAGTGGATTTTGCCGAAGAGATGCAAGGTCAAGTCCAAAGGAGATGATCCGGACTTAGCGATTAACAGCTTGGGCCCAGCTGAGAAAGGAATTTCGTGCAGGGGCAAACTCCTTCTTTCGATTTTCAATACTGCAATAGCTTGTCCTACCTTTGAGTACCAGGGGGAGCCCACCTCATCAAAGATTGATTTTAGGGAGTGCTTTAGCAAATGTTCTGGTGCTTTCAATACTCTAATATAGAGTTTTAAAAGGTCCCCCAATAATACCAGCTCCGGTCGCTTAAGGCCTATTTCTAGCCTTAATCTAGTGTTCCTTGCGTATCTAGGGGCCTGTAGCACTAATTTATAGGCTTTCGCCTGAGCTGCGTTGACCACTTTGTCAAATGCACCAGGGTAGGCTATGTGCCCATATGCAATGGCAGGGATCAGTTTTGCCCTGAGCACTGTCAACATTGGTTCTGCTGAGGGACTGTCCAAGCGGTGGCATAAGCGTCTTAGCGACAGAATGGTTTTGTCAATTTTAGGTTTAAGCTCCTTCAGATGTTTGGCTGCAGAGGCACTCTCAGAGACCCATGTGCCCAGATAGTTGTAGGATGGGGCAGTGACGATACGGTGCTCCCCCAGAGACCATGAAACTTCTTTTTTGAGGGGGTATTTGCCAAAAACGACAATTTTGGTCTTGCCCACGTTGATCCGTAAGTCATTTGACTTATTGTATAATGCCAAACTGCTTAAGGCTCTTTGGAGGCCCACCCTAGTGTGGTCCATGATCACCGTGTCGTCTGCATACTGGAGTGTTCCCAAGACGAGCCTCCCCAGTTTTGGAGGTGCTAAGTTGGCATCTTTCAGAGCTGTCCCCATGTCCGCAGTATACAAGTTGAAAAGCATGGGGGCCAAGACGCACCCCTGCTTGAGGCCCGAGTTGGTTTCAATTCTTGCAGTTGTTATTGTAGGGCTTAGCTTCACCTTAACCCAGGTGCCCTCATAGAGTGCTTTTATAGCTTTTAGTAGAGCCTGTGGTAGCCCCCACGAGTTGAGTTTTGCCCAGAGCCGGCCCCTGTTCACTCGATCAAAGGCTGTGGAGTAGTCTATGAAACAGCAAAACAGGGGCGGTTTGTTCCTCATATTGGCCTTCTTCGCAAGGTAGGAAAGGGCTAAGATGTTGTCGAGGGTGGAGCTGTAAGCCCTAAAGCCGGTCTGTGTGGGCGGAAGAATGCCGTTCTTGTCCACCCAGTCCTCCAGATCCCTGAGAAGAAGGCGGGCGTATATCTTTGCTTCTACGTCGAGGAGAGCTATAAGCCTATAATTGTCCGGGTTCGTGTGGTCCCCCTTTTTATGGATGGGGAATAGAATAGAACCTTTCCAAGAGGATGGCAACATTGCCGTGGCAAAAGAATGGTTAAATAAAGGGGTGAGTCTGGATGCAAAAAAGGCTGAGGCAGTTTTCAGAACCTGGGCCGGAATCCCATTTGGGCCTGGAGCGCCATCAGTTCCAATGGCCTTGATGCACTTTAGTACCTCCATTTCTGTGAACAATCCGGTGCAGGTCGGATTTACGCCTTCTGACGTAACTCTTTCGGGTTCGATAATTTCCGCCGCCACCTTGGACCACGCACGGCTTCCTGCAGTGGCTTGATTTGACTCGCAGGTATACAGCCCCTTGGCATACTGTTCCCACACTTTCCCTGCAACACTATTTTCCTTTTGCTCTCCTCTGGGGGTCAGACTGTTGATGAAACGCCAAAGCTTGCTATTGTCATTTCCTTTAATTAAGGAAAACACAGTCAACCAATTCTGATCAGTCTGCCGTTTTTTGTGGGCCCAGACTTTCTTTTTATAGTCAGTTCGCAGAGCAGCAATGGAGTATCTCCCTGACAGATGAGTGCCTTTCTTTTGTGCCCTGATTGCCTTATTTAGATCACGCTTACACTGTGACAGGCACCACGATGTTACCCGGCGAGGATCAGAGTGGAATTGGCGACTTCTTGGGTGACGGTTATTGCCCAGACGTTCCAATAAATCGGAGGTCAGGGTTTCCCAGAGGTGAATGAGGTTCTTAGTTTGAACTGGGTTAGGTTCTTCCTCCCTTCTAGCTACATAGTCTAGCAGGCTATGACTGAGATTAATTGACCATTTTATTCTTTTAAGCACTTTGTGATGTTCCTCCCCCGTGGTAGTTCCAATAACTACTTGTAATTCTGCTTGTACTCGCGCCAGATTGAATGTGGCGCGGAGGGGCCTATGATCACTTTCCTCTCTGTCGTCCACTGTGAAGTTGCAAAGATTGTGGACAAGCCCTTCGTTGATAAAGATGTAGTCTATTGTAGAGACATTTCTAAAGGTCGGGATGGTGGTCCATTCAGGTTGGGTCTTTTTTTGTATTCTATGGGTGGAGTGCAGCTTAAAATTTGCGAGAAATTCAGTCAGTAGGGCTGACTTCTTGCTTGATGGAGACTCCGAAATTAAACCCAAGCCTCTGTGATTAAAGTCGCCCGCGATTATTACGTCTTGGTCCTTCCAATTTATTAAAAGATCTTCCAAAATTGAAATAAGTGATTCCATGGCCTGGGAGGATTGATACTTGTTTGGATTGAAATAACAATTAATTAGTAGAAGGGGGCGAGATTTTTGACCCGGTGACAACCCACTGATTATGATGGCTTGAAGATCAGGAGACCCCAACTTTAATTCAGTTGTGTTAATTTTGCACACATGACTTACGTAGATAGAAAGACCCCCTGACGGGCGTCCAAAGATTGTCCTTTTGGTCGCTGGTTTAAAATGTTCGTAAAAGCCACCAATGGCGGTCGTTGCCCTTGCCCAGGTTTCCTGAATACACAGTATGTCCCCCTGTGCGAGGTATTCTGATGTAGTTATGTCCCTAAAGATGTTGCTCACCCCCGCAATGTTCCATGAAATAATGGATAACTCGCGGACTAGGCCCCTGAGTGGGTTTGAACAGGCGTTATTTGCATAGCTGTTTATTAGGTTAGGGACGCTGTCTCCATGTGGCCTCCAGGTGATCCGATGTCTGGAGATGCCGCTGCACGCTCCGTTGCCCGTCATTTTGCTCGATTTTGATTTTTAGCGGGGTTTTTGCCCACCCTGATTTCGCCCCTATTTCTGGGCGGGTATACCTTATGCCTTTAAGAATGGATGACGGTTCGTGTGTGTCCTGTTGCGGCAACAGGACGTGTGGATATTTCAGTGTTCTTGGCGCAACGACTTCAATGCCCCATTCAGCGAACAGTGTTGCTTCCTTAAGGACAGCCTGTTGGACTTGCTGACTCGCAAGTCCGATTATGGTGGAATCGTCATGAGTGTCTGTCTCCAGTCTCTTGAATATCACCCACTCAATATTTTCTGAGGTGATTTGGGCCAGCGAGGCAATATGGCCAAAGAGGCGGACAATATTGGACCTGTTCAAGATGTCAAATGAGCCTTTTGCTGTATACCTTGGGGTTAACTGCAGCTCGTAGGCGGATTGTTTGTTTTTTTGTGTGATGGAGCACAAACTCACCCCTTCTCCCTGGAGCTTTAGCCTCGGGTTATTGAAATTTAAAGGGTTTATGAGAGTGGATTCAGGCTGCTGCCCGTTGGGCCCCACACTTGATTGACCTTCCACACTCGGACATACTTGCCACTCCCCCTGGTCTGATGTTAAATTTAGGTAATTTTTGAGTACGACTCCTGGTTGCTGATTCCCTTGCCCCTCAGTTGGTAGACCTACCACTCTTGACAGTACTGGTTGTGTGCCCTGTTGTAGTTTGGGATTTGTTACAGACTCATGTTTCAGAACCCAACCGGAAGGGCTGGGGGCACTTAAAGGTGCTGAGACGGCCACCTGTAAAGGCCTTTGTTGAAGAGCCTCATTAGTTTGACCCTCCATGAGAGGGATTTGTTGACTTTGGGCCTCACCGCGAACAAGAGGTGCGTCACATGGCTTGCCCATTTTAGACACCTGCTTGGGTATGAAAATGGGGAAGAGTGGTTTGGGGATACGTTTAGTTTCAGTGTCGCCCAGGGTTAATACCACCGAGGATGTGTTTCTGCTTCTAGCTTTGGACTTCTTAAGTTGTTTTTTAAGTCTTTTTTTGGCTCTCCTTGATAACGGAGCTTTGGCACTTGCTAATGCTCCTTCGACCCTCTCCACTTGAGGGGTAGTAACAGACAGGTCATCACTAACGGTCTCGAGATCCGAGGCCTCGGGGTCACCATTCCCTTTATTAGCCGAAGTAAAGTTAATGCGGGGCCCTACTAGGGGAACCTTTGTGGCGCTATTTCCCGTTGTGCAAAGGGTTGCTGTTTCGGCATGCTCTGTCGTCTGTGATGGTAGCTTTTGTGCGGCTTGATCTTGCGTGGTTATCTCGCCCTGACCCCTGGCTAATGCAAGCATCTCTTTTAAGACTTCGGGAAGACTTGCCCATTTATCAATTAAGACGTCACAGGAATTGGTGCTGGCGACATGAGCTTGTTGGGCGTTAAGTTGAACTTCCAGCTTTGCCAGCTTATCATCTTGGCACACCAAATGTTGGGCTATCGACTGCAAAAGGTCGATTTGGAGTTCCATCTTTGCGGACTGCCATAGCAGTGCCCTAGCCATTGTGTCCTAGATTTCTCTTATTGCAGACAAGTTAAGGTCTTTGAAAGTGGGTTCATCAATTGGGTCGGTTAAGTCTTGGTGATGAGTTAAACTCAGCGGACTCCAACCCTCCGTTTGTGCAGTTCTCGGGGCCTTAGCTCTTCCTAAATTAATGGGAGTAGTTTCAAGTGTTCGTTCAATGGTCTGTTCCAATTTTAGTAAGAACGAAGTTGTTGGAACCTCTGTACCCTGAGGGATTGGCCTCTGTATTTCCCTAGGTGTCACAATTGCATTCAGACCCTTGCCTGTGCCTGTGCTCTTTGGGGAGGAGGATGCGACAGCCTCGCTTGTCCTCCCAGTATCTGAATCCACGTTCGCCCCTAGAGTTGGCCTGTCATGAATGTCGGCAGTGACCCTAATCGGGCTCTTTGTCCTGGCCTCTGGCTGAAAACAAGCTTCAAGGCTCCCAGGTGACTCGAAGTTAACAGGCTCGCAGGAGTGAGAGTCCCCTGGGGCCAGGTGGATCTTAGGGAACCCAGGTATGGCATTGGTCGCGGGATCTTGTGACGTTTCATCCAAAGGCGAGGGGCTGTTTGAGGCCTGAAAGAATTGAGTGATAAGGCCTTGGGGGAGGGAATTGCCAGTGACCAGGTCCTGGGATTTTTGGGTACTTATGCTTCTGGTTACCCTTCTTTGTGCTCGACTCTCAGGGTTCATTTCCCCCTCATCCTCCGTGCAGGATTTAGTCTTCCTCAGCGCCATCTCTTTTTGCGCCGTTTGCTAGGGCTAGGGCTAGGCTTGTTTGTGCCTGATTGTGCTGGAGGGGAGGGAATACCAGTACTAGTGCTGATGTGGGCCTCTGTGTTGAGCTGTGTTTTTTTGTTTTGAGGGCACTGAGGTGTGGAGGGGGGACGGAGGGGTTAGCAAGCGGTGCACGCGAGGGGGGCTGCAAGCTGGAGACCTAGTCTGCCAGCCCCTCAGACCTCTCCCTCTGGCTCTTACTTAGCGGCGACCTCTAACGGCTGCCGCGCTTGCCTCCACCTCTTACCTCTTGTCTCCCGCGTCGACAGGTGCACAGGCTTGTCTCAGTGGCTCCTGCGACTCCCGCCAACTCAGGGGTAGCCCTGGCTGCTACTGATATCTGGGCTGCTGAATGTTCCCGCGGCTTCTGGAATGCTCCTGCCGCTGTAGGGGACCTTGCTGCAATCCTCCTCCGCTTTCCAGACTGGCCCCTATGCTGACCAAGAGCTCTCGTGACCCCCAGCCGGCTGCCTGTCGAGGGCTCCCGCCGCTACCGGGCCACTCCCGATTTTTGCCCGCGGCCGCTGCTGCAAAGGCTGCGAGATCTGGTGGCCACCTGCGGTCGCGCTCCCACGCTCTGCTCTGCACAGCAGAGGGGGGGCAGGGAACAGCCAAGCCACCACCCTGTGAGCCGCTCGCACCGGGGGAGAGGCGAAGAGGCCAGAGAGAATGGGCTAGGTCAAAAATACTTGCCTGTCCGGCACGCAGTCCTCCAACACTCTACTGCCTAGCCAGCAAGCAAACAGGTGGGTCCCAAATTACAGGTTGCAGAGGGGGAGACTCGATGTTCCGCCAGAGGGTTCCCAACCCCGGTGGCAGGTGCTGGCAGGTGGCTGGCAGTGGTGCACTCGGGGAGAATTTATCTAAAGCAAAGTTCTGTAAAGCTACGAGGCTGTGAGGTTAAAGACTCCACAGGATGCTGAGGCGCCGATAGTGCTGTGCTCTGCTGCGCTGTCTGTGCTGGTTAACTGCCTTGTTTACCTTATGATGGTTGAGACGGCAGATGGAGACGAGCGACGGATGTGAGACCGGCAGCCTGCTTTCCTTCACCTTCCTTTACCCTCTCACTACGGAGGTTTTTCCGCTTCCCTCTGTGGCAGCAGCAGCACTGCACTCGCCTCGAGGCAATGGCGTTCTGGCGTTCTGGCGTTCTCACAATACTGCTCTCTGGCTCCCTCTAGCGACTGTCCCTCTAGCGACCGGACTTGGACCAGGCTCTATAAGAGCTTGATTGAATGGAAGAAAGGGTTCAGAAGGGGAGACTCCCAGTTGAAGCACCTCTGTCAAGACGTTTGTCTTGACTGCCACTGTGGGCAACTGAAGGTCCAAGACCTCACCTGTCCCCTGCACCACCATTGCAAAGGAGGATCTCTCCTCCTTAGCCACGGTAGGAGGAGGGACCAGAACAGTATTGGGTGAGGTTTCTAATCCACTGGCCTCCACAGTTCCTCATAGCAGTTTCCTATTCTTGCTCTTCTTCAGGAAACTGGTAACCATAAGGGTCTACAGATCCCTCTCATTCATCTCCCTCTCCAAGCCTATCAAGTAAATAAGGCACTGGCTCCACTCAGAATAGCATGGGCCTGGTCGCCAACAGAGTCAGTCGGCATCACTCCGGCTCCATGTGGGAGTCTGGTATAACGATGGGGGCATCGCTGGATAAGGACATCAGCACTGGTGCAGACGCCAAAGAAGGTCTCGTCAACAGCTCCACTCCGGATCCAGCAATGGGTCCATGGGGCCCGACTGGTGTCCTGGCTTAACCCACTAGTGCCAATCCAACAGGGGCCCCTTTCGCACCCATGGGGCCCGAAGGCGCTCCAGAGGGGCCGAGTCGCCCTTTTATGAGGCTCATGTCCTCTTAAAATTCTTTCAGCTGGGTGGGGGTCGCTCCGGATCTGTGAAAACTGGGTAAAGTGTGATGCAGACCTGGATTCAGGTACCACTGACTCGCTGGGCTAGGAGTGCCAATGCTCCCGCATCTGGTCCGAAGACTTTGATGGACGCGGTAAAGTTGAAGATCTCTTCAACTTCTTGGCATTCTTATGTTTGTGTGACTTGCCGGACGATTTAGAGTGTGATGATGACCGTCGGGGTGAGCTCAACCAACAGTCCCGGGACCTTCCGAGCAAACGGAACCTCGGGCATTACGGAGACAACCAATGTCGGACAGCGAGGAGCTTGAGGGAGCGCTTCTTTAGCACCCTGGGGTGCATGGCGTGGCAGTCCTAGCAGGCCTTGGAGTCGTGGTCCCACTCCAAGCACCACAAACACAATAAGTGGGGGGTCTGAGACATGCCTTACATGGGTTGAAATCATATGTTTTTTGGTGACCTACTTACACATCAGAAGTACATGTCAAAAAAGGTCACAAAAAGCCAGTTAAAAAGAGACTATGGGGTAACTCAGGCCGGATCAGTGCTATCTGGTGCGAAAGGTAAGAACTGACATCATCGCGCCCAGGTAGCACCTATATAGGTACCATGCAGGTTACGTCAGGTGCCGACGAAGCCATGCAGAGCTAAATGTCGCCACCTACCAAAGTTTACTGGATCCGGACTGATGCCTGTGGATAATTCTAAGGTAAGGAATATGCAGCTAGAAGTTTTTATTAGATAACAAATGGCTCCTCTTCTGGATCTATGTGTTTTAACGCCTAGAAAGGTCTCTGGGGTAGTTTGTATCACCTGTGCTAGTGCAGACGAAGGCACTGGGTCTCCATGTACCTAAAAGTTGATCGAAGATTAGACAAGTCATGGTGGCATTCCATGAACAGTTGGGGCCGTGAGATTGGTTGCAGAGAAGCCCCCGCACTGGGGACTGGGGTATGTCGCCAATGATAGGGTGGTAGAAAACCAAAAAGCCCACTGACCTGCCCCATGAAGCTAGCCAGCACACCAAAGGGGAAGGTCGCTCATGTGAAAGGGTCAATCATGGTTTGCATGAAGGCAGTTGAGTCTGCCCCTGGAGCTCAGTACTATGGATAGATGTGTAGAGATGACAGTTGAGGACGAGGAGGAGGCTGAGTCTATGATGCCGGATTCAGGACCACTGCAGATAGTGTCAGGGAACTCTCCACCAACTCCAGCTCCGAAATGGGTGGTCCTTTGAGAATTTGGTGGATCGCGACCATCTTGAGGAAAAACTTGATCTTGCTCAACCTTGTTCGACAACAGCTTTTATTACTCTCTTTGGAATAAACCACAAACAAAGTTTGGCCCAACGTTCTTTGATGGCCTTAAGGTGGCATCTTTCTAAAGAGTTGACACAACGATGTGTCATGCCTCGAACCAAGACACTTCGGACAGTTGTCGTGCAGGCGCGTGATGAACATCTTTGTCCATGACAATGTCCGGGCTTAAAGTTCAAGCATTTCGGGGGTGACATGTCCCTACTATACCAAAATGTTGTCTTGACCTTGTGAGAAATCCCCTCACCAGGTGTTAGAGCAGAGCTCCCTATCACGTTGATAGACGCGGAAAATACAAAATTTATGTTATGGCATTAGTTCTGAGGCTTCATGACTCCGATGAGGTCATCACGACTCCATGTATGAATGGAATTGACACCATCTACTGGTGCCACAGAGCTATTGCAAGCGTTTTCCAAATTGAATCTGCCACTGGGAAAGTCAAAGGTGATAAATCTGCAGGTAAAAGTATCCATCAGAACTGTCTCTTCACATGTAGTACTACCTACTTGCTCTGAAGTGACAAAGAACCAAAATGTCCTACAACTCCTATATTAATAAATCCTGTGCCCCTGTATTGCTGCTGCCCCCTCTTTCAATGTCAATCTAGTGTGCCAACTGTATCTGGTAATGTAGCATGAGCTCTCTACAAATAGGTGACAAAGCCTGCAGACATTTCATCAACAAAAAAAAAAGGCAATGCCATCACAAATTCCAAACACTTACTCACCAGATCCCTAAATCCCGGTTACTATTCATGACTCTCTGCAGTGCCAAATCGAACTTCTCTGGAGAGTGCCCACTGATATTCTATCAAAGAAAAATATTAAAAACATCTGTGAGCAAGACAGACATGCATATTTAACAGATGGTTTGTAGAGCACTTAACATGCAATCTTACAGTTACATCTGTGTTATCTAGGTACTGCCAAAGGCCGGTGTTGACAATTAGGGTCGAAGCTTCATGATGCACACCTATCTGCTGATCATTTTAGCATAGAGATGCACCAGCGAGTTCAGCAGCATTCAGGGTAAAATGTGCTTAGGTGAAAAACTGTACAGGGTTTGAGGTAAGCAGGCATACTGGATGCAGCGTATGAAGAGTGGTGAATGTAAAGAGGTGCACTGTAAATACGTGATTCAACTGTAGCATACTAGTCACAGAAGAACTGTGTCAACTCTAAAAGACTTATTAAATATATATGCAGGGTCACTTTTTACAATTACAAATTTGTCGCGTTTGCCACATATTCCATCATCTGTTTGCTACATAAGTTGCAAATGTGACTAAAAACTTGTTAAAGAAGGATATTTTTTTTTTTTAATTTTTAGGTTTTATTACACAACAACTTCAAAAGCATACCGTTGTGCAGAGCAGCCCACCTGAAGATTTTTTTTTTGTGTGGCAGCACCCCCTTCCTAGTTAATACACAGTCGTAATGCCAACAACCCAGCATGAGGCAGGCGGCGCATTGTGCACGGATCATAAACATTAACACCAAATAGAAGGAGTCCTTTCGAATAGTGCTGCACGAGTCTCAGCGGTGTTCCTGCTGCTTTCTATCCAGCGAAATCCCAGTACATCAGTGGTCTACCCCCCACCCCCCCCCCCCCCCCCCCCACACTGTATCGACCTCAATCATCAAGGCTCCCGCCCCCGCCCGCTCTCTCCATCTGCTTCTTTTCCATGTGTTCCCCTACTCTGGGTGCACACTTTACATGCAGGGCCAACCCCAAGTCCCTCTCTCCGTTCCAGTTATATCCGTCTAGTCATGCTCATTCATTGTGAGGTACAGTATATTGTGTTGCTTCCTCCCCGTGGGGGTTCAGCTCCATCAGAAGTGCTTCCCCATTCCCACTGGGCAATTGTGCCAGAAACAGCCCCCAGAAATGTTTAGGTCTGCTGCGTGGTGGGAGCAGTTAGTTGTAGTTTTCCGACTGCGTGCAGCAGTACAGTACATCATGTGTCCAGCGCCTCACCGTAGGCCCCCTCATCCAGCACAAGGCCACTACCCGTTTAGCTATTAGCATGCCCATATCCACCAATCTGCGCTTTGCCTTAGGTAGCCTTTTGGAGTATCCCAGGAGTGCAATCACTGGATCTGGGTCCAGCGATATTTCTGCTATTCTACTCAATTCACTGAAGATCTCTACCCAGTATGCATGTATTCCCGTGCATAGCCATGCCAAATGCAAAAAATCTGCTATCGGCGCATGGCATCTCTCACACATCGCTTCCTCCCGCAGCCCGTATCGGCACAAACGTTCTGGTGTATAGTATACCCTATTGATGTATTTAAAGTGTATAAGCCGGTGCCTACCATGTAGCGAGATTCTCCTTATATTTGTACAGCAGTATCGCCACATGTCATCATCTGTCTGCATTTGTAAGTCCAGTTGCCATGCCAGCCTCGCAGCTGTATACCTGGACTCCCTGTGGAACATTGCTACTTATAGATATTGGTAACTATCTTGCGTGGAGATTCAGCCTTAATCACATAGGTGAGTTCAGAGACCTCTGGTGGCTCATCTAGGTCCGCTCCTAACTGTTCCTGTAGGGCCTTACGGACCCTGTAAAATTGGAAGCGTTGCAGTACTGTGCCTACTCCCGCAGTCTCAGACGCCTGTACCCAGGTCTTTACCTTCCCATCCAGAAACAAGTCCCCTACCGTCAGTACTTTCATTTGGTGCAATGCCCTTATCACCCCCCCGTCCCTGCAGGGAGCCAACCAAAGGGCCCACTCCAGCGGCATATTAGGTGAGTGCAAAAGTGCTCCCCCCTGCTGCTGCAGCAGCAAACAGTGCCATGCATGATTGGTAGCAGTTATCGAATCTTGTATTCCCGTTCGGCGGTCAACCGGCTGGAGTATCGTCGCCGGTAAGTAGAGAGGGTCCGCAAATAGGTTTTCCATCCGGACAAAAGGAATATTCGAGTCACCATGGATCCAGGTATACATGTGGGCTCCCTGTGCAGCCCTGTAGTACAATTCAAAGTCAGGGGCTCCCAGGCCTCCCATACTATATGGCAGCGTAAGGACCTGCCATCATACCCGGGCCTGTTTGCCCGCCCAAGCAAGTTTAATCATGGTTTGTTTCAGTCTCTGAAAGAAGACCCGTGGTAGCACCATTGGGATGTTTGTAAACAGAAACAACAGCCTAGGTAACACCACCATCTTCATAATGGAGATGCGCCCCATGAGTGGAAGTCGGCACCAGGCCTCTAAATCGTCCTCCAATTTGCTGATGACAACCCCATAATTTTCTCGAAATACTATCTCAGAATTCGTATGCAGTTGGATCCCTAAGTACCTGACGGAATCTGTAGTCGACTGCAGTGGAAACTCCATCTCGAATTCCTTCGTGGATGGGGTGACAGGGAAAAGCTAAAGACTTCGCCCAATTTACCTTCAGGCCATGGAGCGCGCAAAAGTGCACCAAATCTCTAAGCACCGCCGACAAGTTGTTCTCGGGGTCGCGAACGTATAGCAGCGTATCGTCAGCATAAGTGGAGACTACGATCCTGTATGTCGGGAAGCCAATGCCCTCGTTTCCATGGTATTCTCTGAGCGAGCGCGCCAATGGTTCCGCGACGAGGGCATACAGCAAGGGGGATAGCAGGCAGCCGTGTCTGGTCCCCCTGGAGATGGCAAAGGAGTCCGTGACTAAATTGCCCAAACGGATCCTCACCCTGGGGTTAGTGTACAGTGTACCAATCATATGTAGGAACACCTGCCCTAGTCCCATTCTCCACAAAACTCGCCTCATGAAGGGCCACTCCACGGAGTCAAAAGCCTTCCCCATGTCTAAAAATACCGCCACTGCCTTCGTATCATGCTGCATTGTTCCAAAAACAGTTCGAATGTTATAGGTCAGATTTCTGCTCGGAATAAACCCGGCCTGTTCCGGAGCCACCAGATGCGGAGCCATGAGCGGCAGGCGATTGGCTAAAATTTTCGCATATATCTTGCCGTCAACATTTAAGAGGGAGAGCGGACGGTAAGAACTGCACTCCTCCAGTGATTTTCCTGGCTTGGGGATCGCCACCAAAATTGTCTCCCTCATAGACGGCGGCATACTATCCGCTTCGCACACATCATCAAAGAGTGTTGCCAGGTTTGGGAGCAGGAGATCAATAAAAGCTTTATAAAACCCCACCGTGAGGCCATCAGTTCTCGGGGCACTCCTGGTCTTCATACCCGCTAGGGCTTCCACAATCTCACACCTCTCAATGGGGAGCATTAGAAATTCCCTCTGCGTGTTCGTAAGGTACGGAAGATCAATGTGCTCCAGATAATTTACGCCGGGTACAGCATAGCATAGTCAATGCCTAGGTCATGTAGTTGTCTCTTTAGTGGAACAAAATGTTTTGTGCTTCCTGCACTCGCGCTGTGAAGTCAGGATATATAGAAATATCCGAACCTCAGTGATTTCTTCTCCCGTGCCGTGTCTCCGTCTCTATAGTTAAGCGGTTTTGCAATAATGGGTCGCTGTGGGGCACCCGGACGAGGTCGAGGTCCAAGGGAGCGATGTGCCCGTTCCCCTACAAACATGGTCGAAAAAACTCCCTCCCCGAGCAGCGTGACCAGCATCTTCTCTATGAACAGGTCCATGTTTCCAGTAGGGGTAGTCTCCGGCAGGCCCGTGATCCTGAGGTTGCAACACCGTGAGCGGGCCTCCAGGTCCTCAGTCTTGTCCTGCAGGGTCTGCATGAGTTTCCCCAGTTTCTTGTGGTCAGTGTCAAGTATGGTATGCGCTTCATCCACTTCCGTGATCCTCCCCTCCGACATATCCAGTCTCAGCATGCTTATCCAGTCAGTCTTTCTGCCACTCTATCCATCCTGTAAGGGGACCGACCACCGTACAGACCTCTAACCCCCCAGCCTGCAGCCGCTCCGCGGTGGGGGTATCGTCCGTTTCTCTGTTCCTTCTTCGCGGGAGGCGTGCGGGCTGAGACCCTCTCCGCACACCGCGCCCTCCCCGCTGGGTTTGGCTGCAGCCTCACGACCGTCGGGGAGGATAGAAGCGGGGGGGGGGGGAGAGAAACTCCACTCACCCCCTGCCACAGCACGCCTGTCCCGCGCTACTAGCGATCTCCTCGGGGCTCCGCTGGTAGCAGGCAAACACCATCTAGACGCCAGACTGCAACACAGCACCGTCCTGCCGCTCACTACAGTCTGCAGCTTATCAGCCTATAAGCCGCTCCCGCTTCTCGACGCGCTTTCTCTGGGCTCACTCCACCAATGTTGACCGGAGTTTCTCTTGGCCATGGCGCTACCCCTCCGACAGCTGGGTCGATGTCTTTTAAGGCAAAATGCACACCAGTGATGCAGGATACTTGCAGGATGTTGTCACGGCGAGACGGAGCTCGGGGCTCAAGAGGCCATCTTGGTCGCAAGCAAGCTCCGCCCCCCCTTCAGATGGATACTTCTAGCAGTAGATTCCTAACCTTGTGAATATCCCATTTGTCACACTGGATCCGGTGATTTTTCGCAGCAATTCCCACACATGAAAGTAGGTGACATTGGGTGGCTCAGTGTGGACTGCGTCCCACTCCAGAAATGAAGCCAGAGCCACATATTGCCAACACCCCTGCACCCTGACATCAGTTCCTTTGTTTCTGTGCCTTCTGATGCAGACTCAGAGCCTTCTCCCTCGTTTTTCTGTCTTTTGACTGAACTTATTTTGTCAAACTTTTTACAGTATGCAAGGGACATGTCTCCATGTAAAACTCCAGGTGTAAAATCTTCAAGGACTGCCTTAAGCAGATGTCGGTGACGATTCCTCAACTAGTTATGTCTCTGGTATCTGTGTTGCTCACACAACATGAATTTGTAAGACTACTGCGCTAGGAAGAACCAGAGACCAGCAAGGCCAGGCTCTATATCGCTGAACACCATTGGAAAGTGTATAAGGACCGGTCTTGCTCTAAGTCGCAGACACCTACTTGCACTCAAGGCTGTTCTAGACAGAGGTCCTCTTTCCACTCCAAATCACCAGTTAGGCTGAAGTCCAAGAAAAACATAAAAAGAATAAACTTGACTTCTCACCTTTCGCCACTAAAGAGATGTCAGATGGATGAAAGGGTGCTTTCCAATCACAGTCCAATCTCCCGCAACCGATCCCTCAGTTCATCCCGACCCAACTTGGATTCCCAAATCCTTCAGCGCTCTGCAACAGGTTAAAGCTTTTAAGGAGGACATGTTGCTTATGTTTGGCACCCTACCAGCACACTTTGGTGCACCTTCAGGCCTCAAGAATCCGAGGAGCCCACCAGACATGCTACCATCAGTGGATCAGTCCCAGATAAACTGTGCCACTTGACTGCATAACAGGACCTGCCATAGCTTCTTACCGGGCGCAGAGATCCACACTGTTTCCTCATGCATCAGTGTCAGCACTGTTGACACAGGAGGACCACCTCAACTGAAGTCACGCTTATTTCGACCACAGATGCAGCACTTGCAGCCCCATTCTTACTCAGATGGAGCACTGCTACTACCAGCAAATTTTTCAGAACAGAAACACCATGATGGTGATAATGGGGATGACTACTCCTATATTATGATGATAAAAATCTGGTTTTGGATCTTGAAAATTCCAGCGGCCTAGATGCTGCCCTTGGCACTGGCATGAACTCTCCAACTGGCCCTTCCACTCGGGAGTCGGCATATAGAGGGGATGAAGAAGTTCTTAACCTCCAACTGCCATCAGCGGAGTTAAAACCTAATATTCTCTCAGAAGATTTGCAGAGTGGCCGGACTTCTTCAGAGCCACTCCTCCATTCAACAAGCCCCTAACAGATACTTCAATGGGGATTTGTGCCAAACTTGAATCTTGCCTGCCTGGCAATAGTAACATTTCTAGAGGGAATATGCCTGCTACTGGGGACATTTCTTTCCACTTCCAGCACCCTACACCATACAGCCTTGTGGTGCAAGTTTCTACGAGCAGGTTGAACCCCAACTCTTTCTCCACTACATCCCTGGATAAGGAATCCAAACACGTGAAGGCCTTTCAGAAGAGCCTAGCCATCAGATCAGACAACTCAAATTACCTCAGGACATTACTAGAACATGCTGTGGGACATAGTGAGGGAAATCTTTTCGATTGTCTCTGATGAGTTTCATGTATGTTTGGTGCAGATCATACAAGACAATGTGAAGTACAACACCAGGTCGGTGTGGACATCACAGACTGCTTGGGAAGGGCAGATGGCACTAGGGTCATGCTTCACAGCTACACCTGGATGAGATCCACATGCTTGCTATTTACCCGTCCTCCTATGTTTCCTACACCACAGTGACTTCCAGGGGTCCACTTGCCCATTGTCCACATGAAAGTTCAGGGTCTTTTGGACAAGGAATAGGGACTGGATGTAACTCCTGTTATTTTCTGGTGCCGAACAATGACAGAGGACATAGTACTAGTTTGGATTCTCACCCTCTGAATGTTCCCCTAGTCACAGTCCAAAAACAGGGCAAGCACTTTGTCACGATGCCAGACCAACTCAAAAGTGCACTCTGGGTTCCACCATGTCACCACCCTCGTATTGGATCAATTCCCACATTGATAAAAGATACTCTTTGCTCTCCCGCAGGTTTCTGGACCACAATCGATCAATGAATGGTCCACACACAACAAACTTCAAGGTAGGATTCCCACCTCCCTTGGTTAACATGAAATCAAAGACTAAGTGTTTCCTCACTTTTTAGAACAGATTCCGATCCTGTTTCAGGTCCGACCATCATGCAGGAACTCGTGATCAGACAAAAGCATGCAATAACAACAAGCATTTGCAATGCAATAGGTCTCGCATTAGGAAAGTTTGAGCTATTGGTATTGGAAATGACACATTTTTTATTTATGTAATGGTTTTGAAATTAGCTAAATTAATCGGTTTGTCATTTACAATGCAAATAGTTATAACTTTCACAAATGTGACACCTATAGCATTTGTAATGCTATTGTAATGCAATATGTGTTGCATTTACGTGACTTAGATGTATTGATATTACAAATAACATTGGCTTTTCATTTTTTTTAATAATTAATACTTAATTATAGTTAATTAATTTATAATGGCAATAGCTTAAACTTTTGTAAATAACTTGTGAAGATTATTTTCACTGTATTTTATTGTGACGAAAATCCAAGAACAGAAGTGAAATACTAACATATTTTTGTGGCATTTGTAATAAAGCTTGAAATATTGATAGAACATATTTGAACCAGTTGTTGTTGAATGGTTGCACAGATTGATGCTGTGGTGTCTGTTAAAAATGCAGCCCTGGGCAAAGACCATAATTTCTTTCTCTATACTGGACGGTCTCTATAAAACAACTATAAAATCAGTGTCTGATGTTTGCAGAGTCCACTGAAAATAGAAGCTGTCCCCATAATGAAAACCCTTCAATGGCTCCCAGTGAAGACCACAAGCAACTGTGCTTTGCATGACTGAACGATGCTATGCTGCTCTCACCCACCTTCTTGATGTGGCTTCTTAGTATAG
Source organism: Lissotriton helveticus (assembly GCF_964261635.1). Taxonomy (NCBI): domain Eukaryota; kingdom Metazoa; phylum Chordata; class Amphibia; order Caudata; family Salamandridae; genus Lissotriton; species Lissotriton helveticus. The sequence goes on from NC_136065.1 coordinate 1,349,809,651, forward strand.
TCTTCTGATACATTCCCAATCAAGATGGCTTTTCAGACTGCATTTTCCTCAACTGGCACGGGAATGGCTGTTTCTCAGGAAAGGACCTACATGACATGCCCATCATATCTCAAGAGCACCTCCCCCAATCCCAGCCAACAATCTGAAGGGTGGAAAATGTCCTCGTCACCAACCCATATTGCCAGAAGCCCTAAATAGTCCTTCCACCAATGTGAGACCAACTTTTGTGAGTTGCGAAAGTTGGTTTACACCAATAAAGAATGGTATCTGCTTGCATTAGTCAAATGTTAATGCTTAAAATGCTTTGGGAATAATGTAATCTACCTCTAGACAGAACTGTACTAGCCCTAGAGGGCAGGCAGTCTAAGGTGCTCACAAATGTGACATTCTAGAGAAAGAAAGAAAGAAAGAAAGAAAGAAAGAAAGAAAGAAAGAAAGAAAGAAAGAAAGAAAGAAAGAAAGAAAGAAAGAAAGAAAGAAAGAAAGAAAGAAAGAAAGAAAGAAAGAAAGAAAGAAAGAAAGAAAGAAAGAAAGAAAGAAAGAAAGAAAGAAAGAAAGAAAGAAAGAAAGAAAGAAAGAAAGAAAGAAAGAAAAGCATTGAAAATGCAATAGGTCTCGCAATAGAAGAGTTTGACATTTTTCGTTTTGCAAATGGATGAGTGGCGTTGCGTGGATGAGTGGCGTTGCGTGGGTGAGTGGCGTTGCGTGGGTGAGTGGCGTTGCGTGGGTGAGTGGCGTTGCGTGGGTGAGTGGCGTTGCATGTGTGTGTGGCGTTGCGTGTGTGTGTGGCGTTGCGTGTGTGTGTGGCGTTGCGTGGGTGAGTGGCGTTGCGTGGGTGAGTGGCGTTGCGTGTGTGGCGTTGCATGTGTGAGTGGCGTTGCGTGTGTGAGTGGCGTTGCGTGGGTGAGTGGCGTTGCGTGGGTGAGTGGCGTTGCGTGGGTGAGTGGCGTTGCGTGGGTGAGTGGCGTTGCGTGGGTGAGTGGCGTTGCGTGGGTGAGTGGCGTTGCGTGGGTGAGTGGCGTTGCGTGGGTGAGTGGCGTTGCGTGGGTGAGTGGCGTTGCGTGGGTGAGTGGCGTTGCGTGGGTGAGTGGCGTTGCGTGGGTGAGTGGCGTTGCGTGGGTGAGTGGCGTTGCGTGGGTGAGTGGCGTTGCGTGGGTGAGTGGCGTTGCGTGGGTGAGTGGCGTTGCGTGGGTGAGTGGCGTTGCGTGGGTGAGTGGCGTTGCGTGGGTGAGTGGCGTTGCGTGGGTGAGTGGCGTTGCGTGGGTGAGTGGCGTTGCGTGGGTGAGTGGCGTTGCGTGGGTGAGTGGCGTTGCGTGGGTGAGTGGCGTTGCGTGGGTGAGTGGCGTTGCGTGGGTGAGTGGCGTTGCGTGTGTGAGTGGCGTTGCGTGTGTGAGTGGCGTTGCGTGTGTGTGTGGCGTTGCGTGTGTGTGTGGCGTTGCGTGTGTGTGTGGCGTTGCGTGTGTGTGTGGCGTTGCGTGTGTGTGTGGCGTTGCGTGTGTGAGTGGCGTTGCGTGTGTGAGTGGCGTTGCGTGTGTGAGTGGCGTTGCGTGGCTGAGTGGCGTTGCGTGGCTGAGTGGCGTTGCGTGGCTGAGTGGCGTTGCGTGGCTGAGTGGCGTTGCGTGGCTGAGTGGCGTTGCGTGGCTGAGTGGCGTTGCGTGGCTGAGTGGCGTTGCGTGGGTGAGTGGCGTTGCGTGGGTGAGTGGCGTTGCGTGGGTGAGTGGCGTTGCGTGGGTGAGTGGCGTTGCGTGGGTGAGTGGCGTTGCGTGGTTGAGTGGCGTTGCGTGTGTGAGTGGCGTTGCATGTGTGAGTGGCGTTGCGTGTGTGAGTGGCGTTGCGTGTGTGAGTGGCGTTGCATGTGTGTGTGGCGTTGCGTGTGTGTGGCGTTGCGTGTGTGTGTGGCGTTGCGTGTGTGTGTGGCGTTGCGTGTGTGGCGTTGCGTGTGTGGCGTTGCGTGTGTGAGTGGCGTTGCGTGTGTGAGTGGCGTTGCGTGTGTGTGGCGTTGCGTGTGTGTGGCGTTGCGTGTGTGTGGCGTTGCGTGTGTGTGTGGCGTTGCGTGTGTGGCGTTGCGTGTGTGGCGTTGCGTGTGTGGCGTTGCGTGTGTGAGTGGCGTTGCGTGTGTGAGTGGCGTTGCGTGTGTGAGTGGCGTTGCGTGTGTGAGTGGCGTTGCGTGGCTGAGTGGCGTTGCGTGGCTGAGTGGCGTTGTGTGGGTGAGTGGCGTTGCGTGGGTGAGTGGCGTTGCGTGGGTGAGTGGCGTTGCGTGGTTGAGTGGCGTTGCGTGGTTGAGTGGCGTTGCATGTGTGAGTGGCGTTGCATGTGTGAGTGGCGTTGCATGTGTGAGTGGCGTTGTGTGTGTGTGGCGTTGCGTGTGTGTGTGGCGTTGCGTGTGTGTGTGGCGTTGCGTGTGTGTGTGGCGTTGCGTGTGTGGCGTTGCGTGTGTGGCGTTGCGTGTGTGTGTGGCGTTGCGTGTGTGAGTGGCGTTGCGTGTGTGAGTGGCGTTGCGTGTGTGAGTGGCGTTGCGTGTGTGAGTGGCGTTGCGTGTGTGAGTGGCGTTGCGTGGCTGAGTGGCGATGCGTGGGTGAGTGGCGTTGCGTGGGTGAGTGGCGTTGCGTGGGTGAGTGGCGTTGCGTGGGTGAGTGGCGTTGCGTGGTTGAGTGGCGTTGCATGTGTGAGTGGCGTTGCGTGTGTGAGTGGCGTTGCGTGTGTGAGTGGCGTTGCGTGTGTGAGTGGCGTTGCGTGTGTGAGTGGCGTTGCGTGTGTGTGTGGCGTTGCGTGTGTGTGTGGCGTTGCGTGTGTGTGTGGCGTTGCGTGTGTGAGTGGCGTTGCGTGTGTGAGTGGCGTTGCGTGTGTGAGTGGCGTTGCGTGTGTGAGTGGCGTTGCGTGTGTGAGTGGCGTTGCGTGGCTGAGTGGCGTTGCGTGGCTGAGTGGCGTTGCGTGGCTGAGTGGCGATGCGTGGGTGAGTGGCGTTGCGTGGGTGAGTGGCGTTGCGTGGGTGAGTGGCGTTGCGTGGGTGAGTGGCGTTGCGTGGTTGAGTGGCGTTGCGTGTGTGAGTGGCGTTGCGTGGTTGAGTGGCGTTGCGTGTGTGAGTGGCGTTGCATGTGTGAGTGGCGTTGCGTGTGTGAGTGGCGTTGCGTGTGTGAGTGGCGTTGCGTGTGTGAGTGGCGTTGCATGTGTGAGTGGCGTTGCATGTGTGTGTGGCGTTGCGTGTGTGTGGCGTTGCGTGTGTGGCGTTGCGTGTGTGTGTGGCGTTGCGTGTGTGGCGTTGCGTGTGTGTGTGGCGTTGCGTGTGTGAGTGGCGTTGCGTGTGTGAGTGGCGTTGCGTGTGTGAGTGGCGTTGCGTGTGTGAGTGGCGTTGCGTGGCTGAGTGGCGTTGCGTGGCTGAGTGGCGTTGCGTGGGTGAGTGGCGTTGCGTGGGTGAGTGGCGTTGCGTGGTTGAGTGGCGTTGCGTGGTTGAGTGGCGTTGCATGTGTGAGTGGCGTTGCATGTGTGAGTGGCGTTGCATGTGTGAGTGGCGTTGCATGTGTGTGTGGCGTTGCGTGTGTGTGTGGCGTTGCGTGTGTGTGTGGCGTTGCGTGTGTGGCGTTGCGTGTGTGGCGTTGCGTGTGTGTGTGGCGTTGCGTGTGTGTGTGGCGTTGCGTGTGTGAGTGGCGTTGCGTGTGTGAGTGGCGTTGCGTGGGTGAGTGGCGTTGCGTGGGTGAGTGGCGTTGCGTGGGTGAGTGGCGTTGCGTGGGTGAGTGGCGTTGCGTGGGTGAGTGGCGTTGCGTGGGTGAGTGAATGGTTAGCTGTTGCTTATGCGACGTATAGCACTTAATACTAAAGTAGGCAGACCTTCTTAGCCTTTGTGAGAATAATAGCAAAATAAAAATAAAAAACCAGATCAAGTCAAGGACGCAAACGGCACCATGCTATTGTTTATTTACTCAGATGATTTGCATAAAAATGTAACTTGTGAGCACGTTTCTCTAACTCTCCAATAATCCCATTACAACACTTTGTACAAATGAGATTGGGACTCATCCTTCCGAAGTCGAGAAAAATGTGCAATGCTGTGTTGTAGTTAATTTTTTTAATTAACAAAATGCAAATAATGTGGAGAGATTTCAAGTGATTCAGGAATGGGCGCCCTTGTAAAGAGAAAGTACGGCCGGCCTGGGCAGTGATAGGGGAGGAGGGAGGAGAAATGCGAGTCACGGCAGCAGCAGCCTTTGATGTGCCTGCCGGCCGGCCGTGAATAATTAGGGGGTGAGAAATGCGCTCGGAGGGCTGCCTTTGATGTGGTAATGCGAGGCAGGCAGGCAGGCGGCTGGTGGCATTGTGCACGCGCTTTTTAGGGCTTGCGCAAGCGCAATGACCTAAAAAGCACATGCACTTGAAGGAATCGCCAGTGGAATCGCCAGTGGTGGATAAACACTGGATAAGCCCCTATAGAGCTTCGCCAGCTATGCGCTGAAGCGCATCAGCAGGCGAGCCCTAAAAATCAGCCAGTCGCACCAAATAAGGTAGCCATAAAGCATCTAGCATAACTGTACGTTCTCCGACAATATTTTTATGAATAAGTGGAATTCATTCCACACAGTTCAAGTTTTTGGCATACAAGGACTCTTGCCCCCATCACAAAAGGGCCTAGTTGCAATGTTTATCACTATACACCAGAGGACTCAAGTGGCAGAGATACCAAAGATAAGACATTACAGCACACCAGACAGGCAACTTCATATGTTTTGTTGCATGCTCGTAAACCAATCCATGACCTGTATTCAATATGTGGTGACATTTTTGTTGTATATAAATTGTCTTCTGACTTAATCCTTTACATGTATCCAAGAAATGTTGTCATGTTAGTTTTGTTTTCTATACAAGTTTTGTCTCTTGTTATTATGTCTGTAAACATGTAGCATGTTCTCCCTAAAAATGTTTCTTATAAAAACAAGCAAAGAAAAAATGGTATGATCTAAGAAAAAACTTTCAGTGATTCATTCTAAACAAAAGGCTTAAAAGAGACATACACAACTGCTCAGCACCAGGCTACCTTCTGGTCTACAAATCTGCATAACATATCAATTGGACCATGACTGGACTCTCATGTTGGCCTCTGTCTGCCACCCCTCTGTCTGCCACCCTGTGAGTCTCAAAAGACCTCCCCTGAGGTCTTAGTGGGCTTTAGAAGTGTAGTGCTCTGGTGCATTGGGAGTTAAAGGACTAAAGTCTGAAGGTAAAATCTTTGACCAGGAAAAACCTGGTGCGTGTATCGAACCTGCACTCCATCGCAGTCAGCGTTAAATTGTTCATACATGCTGTTCAACTGCAACCATTGACTATCATTGAGCGCTGTTCTTCTTGGCTTAAAACTTTAAAATGAATATCTCCAGTTTCCCTTATGGGTTTTTGTAATTTTGGTGTAATTTTGTTAATTACAGTTTACTCTCTGTTTCTACTTCCTTTCGGGATTTTTTATTGTTTTGCATTTCAACTTTATTACTGTTATAGTTCTGCATAAATACTTTACACACTGCTGTTAAGTCAAGCCAGTCTGCTCTGTGCCATAATTAGCAGGATGTTGAGCTCGGGTTTATTTAGTGACTTTAGTGGTTCACCCATACAAGAAAAAAATTGTTACTTACCTGTACACTATGGTTCTCCAGTATTATCTTTCATAGATTCACATGCTTGTATCTTCCCCATCGTCATGGTGGGAGTCTCACGGTAACAGAATGACCATAGCAGTAAAAGAAAACTGCATAGAAACCCATAGGGAACAACATTATTTGGTAGCCAAACCTCATCATTATTTGGTCCAAAACTCAGCCAATCAGCTGCCGGCCCTGACATCACACTCCACAGCAGAGCCATCATCCATCAGATTTCCAGCCCCAAGTGAGAGACATGGATATATCCAGATATAAAATGGTCTACCTGAGAAACGGGGAGGTGGGCGGGCCGCATGTGAATCTATGAAAGATAATACTAGAGAACCATAGTGTACAGGTAAGTGACTATTTTTTTCTCCAGTATTGAATCTTTCATAGATTCACATGCTTGTATCAGAATAGAGATCAGTACACATACCAACTTGCGTTTTCAGGATAGAACCCTCTATTGTCACAGGGCTCTGCTCCTAATCATTAGGATATATGAACTCCTAGACGCCATCCAGTATTAATAAATAGGCAATGAGAGGAATTTATATGCAAAGACAATATTCATATAAGAATGGCTATTAATATGCATAGCTTCATATCTACATCCATACTTTTGATATATAAGCATATAGTTTGAGAAATACCTTATTGAAATAAATGACGGAGAACTGTTTGTCCCACTGCTGCATCCTCCTTCCACGCAGTGTCTAGACAATAGTGTCTAGTGAAGGTGTGCACAGTCTTCCATGTCACCACTCTGCTGATGTCTGGAAGCGACACTCCCGCGAACAGAGCTGCTGAAGTTGCCATTTTTCTCGTGGAGTCAGCGTGCACTATGGATCGCAGATGTTTTCCAGCTTTCTCGTGGCATATGGCAATGGCAGAAGTTATCCATCTTGAGATACTAGATCTGGATAGTGCTATACCTTTTCTAGGCCCAGAAAAGGCTACAAATAGTTGGTTCGTTTTCCTAAACAACTTCGTTCTGTCAATGTAGAATTTCAAACATCGTTTCATGTCTAGAGAGTGCAAGGCTCCCTCCGCTTCTGATGAAAGATTTCCAAAGAATGTAGACACCACTACAGGTTCATTGAGATGAAAAATGGAAGGGACCTTAGGAATTAATTTTGGATTTGTCCTAAGTATAACTTTATCTTGTCGAAATTGAAGAAATGGTTCTGCAATTGAGAAAACGTGAGGGCTAACAGCAAAGCTGTTTTCCATGAAATAAACTGTAATTCCGGTTTATGCACGGGTTCAAACGGTGATTTCATGAGCTGTGTTAGAACCATATTAAGTTGCCATGGGACTAGCGGGTGTTGAACCGGAAGAAACACTCTGAAAAGCCCTTTAAGAAATTCTTTAATCACTCTTTGCGACCATAGCGATGGTTGGTAGGAACCCTCCTATATCTCAAAACTGCTGCTAGGTGAACTGTAGTGACGCATGAGAGACCTGCTTTGGCCAGATGCAAAAGGTACGGGAGGATTTGCTCTGGAGAGGCAGTAAAGGGATGTAGAGCTTGAGATGCACACCACTGGCAAAATCATTTCCATTTTGCTGTATACGTTTTATTTGTTGAAATTGCCTGAGATTGTGTAAGGATATCCCGGCATTCTTGAGAAATATTTAGGGATTGGAATTAATGTTCGTGAGGTTCCAGGCTGACAAGTTCAGCGATATCAAATTTGGATGGAGAATTTGTCCGTTCACAGAAATTCGGTCCTGAAATAGTGGAACTAGTATTCTGGGGGCCATTGACAACTGGAGAAGCTCCGAGAACCAGGCCTCTGTCTGCCATGCTGGGGCTATCAGAATTAAGTGGCATGGTTCTGATCTAATTTTCCGTAGCACTCTCGATATCAGGGGAAATGGAGGAAATGCGTTTGCGAACATTCCTGAACAGCGTAGATGCAGTGCCCCACGATCCCGCCTGAGGGAACCTGCTTGCAAAGTGCTTGCCTTTCGGGTTGTGGTGGTTTGCGAACAGATCCAACAATGGGGTGCCCAACCGACGAAACACTCTCAGGAGTTGACTTTGAGCTAGCTCCCACTCGTGAGAAACACTGGCTGATCTGCTCAGGATATCCGTCCTTGTGTTGTGTATCCTTGGAACGTGCTGAACTTGGAGAGAGATGTTGTGAAGCAGTAGCCATCTCCAAATCTCCTGTTCTTTTTTCAACAGGAGCTTTGACTTTGTACCTCCTTGTTTTAATAGGTAGAACATTGTCGTTGTACTGTCCGTCCTGACCATTACCGTAGAATCTTGTATTCTGGGGAGGAATGCCTGCAAACCCAAGAACACTGCTTTTAGCTCCAACAGGTTGATATGAAGTTGAGCTTCGTGGTCGGACCAATGCCCTTGTATTTCGAGGTCTTGGAGATGCACTCCCAAACCTTGAAGCGATACATCGGTCATCATAACATAACTGGGGCGTTAAGGCTCGAATAGCAGGCCCTTTGTCAAATGTTTTCTGATCCTCCACCATGACAGGGCGCCTTGAATCTGAGGAGTGATGGTGATCTGATCTTTGAAGGACCCTTGGGAATGTATCCATTGTTTGTCTAGAAGCTCTTGTAGAGGCCTAATGTGCAATCGGCAATTGGGAAGCAAGGGGATACAGGAAGACATCATCCCCAATAATTGCTTTGTGTGAAGCATGTTCCTTAGAAATTGAAGGGATTGTGACAGAATAAGGGACGACTTTTCTACGTTAATTTGTAGACCCAGACAATGAAAGATCCATGCAGCCATGTAGGGAGTTCAGAACTTCCTTGTAAGATGAGCCAATCGTCCAGATACGGGAACATCTGGTGACCCTGTAGCCTCAGGTGTGCTGCTACCGGCGCAATGCACTTTGTGCCGATTTTAGACCAAAGGGCAAGACTTTGAATTGGTAGTAGAGCCCGCCAATACAAAATGCAGATATTTCCTGTGATTTATGTGAATCAGAACGTGGAAATAGGCATCTAAGAGGTCAAGGGATGCCATAAGGTCTCCTTTGCGTAACGGCAGGAGAATTTCCTGAAGGTATAGCATACGAAAGGGAATCTTCTTGATGAACTGGTTCAAACTTCTGAGGTCCATTACCTGCCTCCATTTTGAGGTCTGCTTTTTATTTATAAGAAAGAAATGAGAGTAAAATCCTTTCCCTCACTGAGGAAACGGAATTTCCTCTATTGCCCCTTTTCCTATAAGAGATAATACTTCTGCTTTGAGAGCGGACAGGTGTTGTTGCCGTCTGTGAACAGGTGGTTGATTTGGGGGCTTCTGTATAAATTCCAGAGTATGGCCTTGATGAATCACATCCAGTACCCATCTGTCTGTTGTTATCGACGGCCATTGCTGAGAAAAGAGAGAAAGGTAATGATCGCTGTTGATGTCTGACCAGGTGGCGGGTGCCTTGAGAAAGTCACTGTCGTCTATTGGATTGTTGAGCTTGTCCTCTTGCAGCATTCTTTCCTCTGGATTGCTGGTGATAAGAGGTGTTTGAGGAACAAAACTGTTGGTTGTTCGAATACTGGCGATACACCTGTTGACTGCAAGGTTGGTACCTATTGGACTGGTACGAAGGCCTTTGATTGTATTGGCCTCTAGAACCTCTCTTCCGAAAGGACTGGAATCTGCCTTGTTATAGAGAACCCAACGCACGCGCTGTGTCCGTGTGGATTCCCTGGAGAGCATCGTCTATATGCTTCCCGAAGAGATTCTCTCCGTCGGACGGCATGTCCACAATTTTTGCTTGTTCCTCTGGTCTGAATGAAGTGGCCTTAAGCCATCCTTGTCTTCGGAGAGCCACCGCTCCCACCATTTGTCTTAACGCTACTGATGAAATATCCAAAGCGATATCGATGGATTCCAAGGCCGCCCTAGCCCCGTCATGTAAAATAGCGGCCGCTTCTTCCGTTTTGTCATCTGGGAGGTGAGCCAACAATGGCACTATATCTGACCACATTTGTCCTTTGTAATGACTGATCAGAGATAGAGCGTTTGAAGCTCTAATGGAAGCCGCTGCCATCACAGCAAATAGCTTCCCCGTGCCATTCATCCGTCTTCCCTCTGTCAGGGGGCTACAGAAGTCGAGACAGAATTTTTGGATCGTCTCTGAGCCGCTTGGATCACTATTGATTCTAGGCCCGGATGTCCAATCAAGCATGCAGGTGAAGACTCTGGCGCACAATATTTCTTCTCAATTCTGGGCACCGAAGCCGCCACTGAGGCTGGAGTTTTCATGATCTTCAAGCCCTCGTCCCAGATATGCTTAATGATGGGAATTGATCTCAGACTTCCTTGACTCCTCCTTGAAGTCGTATAGGAAACACTCCGCTTCTTGCAATGGAAGCGGAAGCTCAATCTTTTTGAGGCTTTTTCCATAATGTCATGGAATCCTCCAATGTCCTGTGGTGGAGAGTTTGCTGGTGACAGCGATGGAGATGGTGTCGTATGCAAAATATATTGATCCCATTCAATACCTACAGGAGTATCTTGATGAAGTTACCCTTCTTCTGGCTGGTCTTCTCCCTCACTCTCTGCGAAACCATCCCTTATTGTGATACTTGGGGGAGATCGCATCTTTTGCACTGTAGGCGTAGGTTGAACTACCGGAACGTGTGCTGAAGCGCCTGAAGTATTTGAGGCAGGAGTGTTAGCTTCAGGAAAACGACGATAATAGTCGTTCATCATGTGACGTAAATGCAAACAAAAACAACAGCTCTCTGATACAAGTCCAACATTTGAGAAATGAATGCGATTAGTTCCTCTCGTCTCGGCTCAGCTGCGCCGAGAGAGACGAGAGACGAGAAAAAACTAAGCGCCTCCGTATCCCCAGAAGTAACCATTCTATTCACGAGAATTGATCGGCCCTTGTGCCGCCAATTGATTCAGGCTGAGACTCACCTGCCTGACTCCAAACTGTCCCCCTTCTGTCTTGATAAAGACCCGCCGCGACTACCAACCGGGGCGCATCAGGGTCGAAACGTCGACAAACATCATAGGCCCAGAAAGACCAGGATCCCGATAGAAACACTAGGAATCCTTGGTTTAGAATCGTCACCTGGCCAATGAAAATACTTGTATATATTTGTACATAAGAAATCTATTGCACTGTATATTCAGTCATCCACTGAGCACCCTTCACAAAAAGTCACTTCATTTTGACAGTCACAACATGCATTGAAAGTTATCCATGAATGAGTACAGTTCGGATACTAAATGTTTGAATCCTTTAATACAATCGATTGATTACACAATCTTAAGTCTTTGAGCATTCATTTCTCAAATGTTGGACTTGTATCAAAGAGCTGTTGTTTTTGTTTGCATTTAATGAGTTTTCTTCCAAAGAAATTGGTCCGACCCAACAGAACCGTTTTTTACTTAAACCACAAATGCCCAGGTTCTGAGGGACACAGGGTTACCCCTTTGCTTTAACTAAAGATCATGTGACGTAAGTCAGTCACCAGAGAAACAGGCATCGAGATGGACTCTTCCCTCACCTCAGGATGCGTTTCCTCTTCCTCCTCATACTCATATGACTGTTGGAACGACTCATATCTTTTGGAGTCGGACACTGGGCGGTCTTGAAAAGAATAAACCTCATGAACCTCTTGGCACTCCTCTTCATCAGTGTCCTCTTAATCTGTAGCTGAGAGGGACTGTAAGCTACACCCATTGAATCTTCATCCTCTGATTCCTGTAAACACAGAAGATTTGATGGAGAAAGGGGAGAAATTTTCGTCCATGTATTGAATTCCATAGTTTTCTTGTACGTCGACGAGCCCATCGACGGTTGAAAAGATCTTATAGATATTGATTTTGGTGACTTAAATGTCGTCGACGAACTCCCGTCGTCGATGCTCCCGTAGATGCTGAAATTCGAATTGTCATAGACAAGGCCGTCGTCGATGGTGTCGTCGACGAAGCGGTCGTCGACGAGTTCATCGTCAATGGTGTCGTCGACGAGGTTAATGTTCTTCCCATCGACCGAGTCGTCGACGAACCTTTCTTCAACGGCGTTGTCTTGATCACTGCGGTCGACGTCGCTGTCGAGATTATAATCGTTGACAGTGTCGTCGACGTCTTCACAGGAACCAGCGCCGGAGACGCCACAGATTTCGTCGACAGAGCTGAAGACACTACCCTTGACTCTGAGTTTTTCTTCAGAGGAGTATGAGGGAGAGAAGATGAAGATGTCTCTTTGCACTTAGTTTTTTGCTTCTTAGGTTCCATTGTTTCCTCAGAAGCAGATGACTTCCTCTTTTCTGAAGATTGACTAGTAGATTCCTCTTTTGAGTCCGATTCTGAGGTCGCTTTTTTTCGGAGTCAACAAAATTGCAGCATAACTATGTCGCAAACCCATTCGCACTGCTTTCGAAAAATGCGTTACAAACTTTTCAACTTTAAGTTAATTTTATTATGAAATGTTCATAAGTTATCCAGCATGACTTGATTAATCACGATAAAGCTGTCCAAATATCCATAAGCTTCACACAAAATAATTGTGCCCATCAAGGCATGTTATTACATTGCGTCAGGACATTTAATTCATGAATAGCAGCAAACGTCTTATTCCCAATGCATTTCGAGCATCTTTAATTGCTCTTTTTCAGGGGAAGCTGTTTCAATACAGTAAAACCTATGTTAGTCCTCCATTTTTCTACTCCGACATGTTCATCAACCTTGCATACTGTAAACATAACCTGTTTTGTTTGCCCTTTTGAATAAATAATTCACACACTATTTAACCCACAATACCCTACTGCCAAAGTGAAAAGTTTACTAAACGTGGTAACCTCCCCCTCTCCAACCTCGATGTAAAACCTGGTAAAGTAGCGCCCGCATTGTTAAATAAACCCTAAATATCCCCAGTGCATTAAACTTGTCCTCAGCATCTAAAACACAACTCTCTACTCCCAGTTCTCTCACATATGCTAAATTCCTACATTCCCATCCTGTATAATTAAACAAAAATACCCTCCAGAATATCGTGGACTCCAGGCTACCTGCTTCAGAAGGCTCATCGTATCTATTCTGTGCCGTCTCTTTGCTCAACCTTCCCTAATGTTATTGAGCGCGCTATTTAAACTTTCACTTATGCGCAGTTTACACCTGTGACGTCCATTCCTTCACCTTCAACTGCATTTTTTTCTGAAGCCACAACAGCAAACTTGCCTCTCTGTCCCTTAAAGTTTTAGCCGAAAAGGTCCTGCAGTGCTTGCAGTCCTTAGTCACATGTTTGGGATGAAGACAATACAGACAGTCTTTGTGGGGGGTCTTCAGAATAGAGTCTGACTTTCCCACAAGATCTGCAGAGCCTGAAAAGCCTCTTTTTAGAGCTTTCAGCCATATTAGATACTAGATGTAAAACAGTACCTTAAATACAGAAGAAAAACTTGCAGATGGAAAGGTCAAAAGTTCACTCAGGAACAAAACTGAGCAAGGCTCAGGGAGACTCCTTCTCACACAAAGGCGGTTGGAAATCTTGGAATGATGGCTCTGCTGGAGAGTGTGATGTTAGGGCTGGCAGCTGATTGGCTGAGTTTTGGACCAAATAATGATGAGGTTTGGTTACCAAATAATGTTGTTCCCCCTGTTTCTATGCAGTTTTCTTTTACTGCTATGGTAATTCTGTTACAGTGAGACTCCCACCATGACGACGGGGAATATACAAGCATGTGAATCTATGAAAGATTCAATACTGGAGAACTATGATCATCTGAGGTGAGTACATACACACGCCCAAAATTTATTACCCAATCAGGAAGGACCCGGACACGTAATCTTAGTGGCCCCAACTTGGCAGGGCAGTGTGGTACCTGAATTTCTGGCCATGAACATCGGTTCTTCGATCCGGCTGCCGCTTTTGGAGGATCTGCTCTCGCAGCAACATGGCATAGTCCCCCACCTGGACCTGCGCAACCTACACATCCATGTGTGGGGAGTGATTGGAAACAGTTGAATGTTTTTGATCTCCCTACTATAGGCGTAAATGTCAATTTGTCAGCTGGGCATCAATTTACCATGACCATTTGTGGTGGACACCTGGAAAACATGGAACACATTGTCGTTTGGTGCACTTCTCAGCACATCCAACTTTTGCAGGCCCACCTATCTGATGTGGTATTGTTTGCTCCATTACAAGCGCAACAGGGCCTTGCTTTGACTACTGTTAAAGGTTATTTGCCAGCTCTTTTTGCCCATATGATCAACTATAGTTATCCAAAACGCTAGTAGTGATTTTTTTTTTTTACAGTGCTAACCCACGTTTTCACCCAAACCCCTTGTGATGCCACAGAAGGACGTTACTTTGGTGCTAACATTATTGATATGCTCCCCACTTGAGTAGCTGCATAGCTGCTCTCTGAGCCTGTTAACCCTGAAGACAGTTTTCCTGATAGCGATAACATCAGCTCTTCACATGAGTGAGTTGCAATCACGGTCTGTCCCACAACCAAAGATCACCATTTTCCCAGACAAACTGGTGCCCAGAAGCAGGGCGGCATTCCTATCAAATGTTGTGGTGCAGTTTCACGTCAGACAGTCTATCACCCTTCCTGGAGTACTTTGCTTTGCCACATCTAGCCAAGAGGAAGAGAGGCTACATCGCTTGGATCAAAAAAAGCCTTAAGATTCCTTGTTGATTGTACCAGAGAACACTAAGAGGACGATCAGCTCTTTTGTGGGGTTTGCAGCAGCAAAGAATGGCAAAGCAGTGCAGAAAAGAACACTCTCTAGATGGATTGCCCTCTGTATAAAGATGTGCTTAGCAGTGGCCAAGAATCACCCTCCAGAAGGAATCAGTACCCACTCAACCAGTGCCAGGATATCACCTTCATATTGGCACATGGAGGGCCTGTCTTACACATCTGTCAGGCTGCTGAGTGGGTGCCAGTACATACATTGACAAAGAACTACTGCCTACAAGATCCGTTGGGAGGGAAACTTTGTTCATTGAGTCTTGCAGGACTTTCTGGTCTGAGCCATGCTACACACTCACCATCAAGGATACTGCTTTGTTATCTATTCACAAGGCAAGTAATCTACAGTAAGAAGTACCCATCAGAAAAACAAGTTACTTACCTTCGATAACGTTCAGTCTGGTGGATACTTCAACTGCAGATTCCTCACCGAAACACTCATCTCCCTGTTCTATGAGATGGACTTTTTTTCCACCTAGTAAGATTCCAATTTAGAGATCAGCATACTAATGAATCTGTACTGGCCCCACGTTTAACGGTGTGGACAGAAACGGACGCCAGCGCACAGGGGTAGCAGCTATATGGGACTTCAGAATTATGTTTGGGTCAGGGCAGAGTTGGCACAGAGCTGCATGACGCCACCTACTAGCACTCAATGGAACGGAATATTCACAAGGTGAGGAATCTGCTGTTAGATAAGAGTATCCACCAGAAAGGGTGTTACTGAAGGCATCTAGCTTGTTCATTTAGCGCAAGTGGATCAAAGTTCCTAAAAACATGGCAACACATGTTGCTGTGCCGTGGCAGCACTTTGCAAAAGTTGTGTGAACAACTTTCTGTTGTGCATTACAGTATTTGGGTGTCAAAGTTACCCTAGCGAGGCAAAATGGTTGCCCTATTAGCCTTAAAATGTATAAAAGTGACAAAATAATGAATTTGATCAGAAAATGTGCCACATTATGCTGCATATTTTGCTTTTTCTAGCTACATAACTT
This sequence comes from Lissotriton helveticus, assembly GCF_964261635.1. Lineage (NCBI taxonomy): Eukaryota > Metazoa > Chordata > Amphibia > Caudata > Salamandridae > Lissotriton > Lissotriton helveticus. The sequence continues at coordinate 1,349,824,976 of NC_136065.1, forward strand.
AGTCAACCCTGACGTGTAATTCGGTCCTTGCCTGCAACATTATTCCAGTGGCTCTGCTTATGTGTGTCCTTTAATATATAAATGGAATTTCGGAAAAGCTGCTACTGAGATTGCAGGTCCCTGTACTGTTTAATTGTAATTTTGATTTGTAGCGCGCGTTATCACCCAAAGGTCTCTAAGCGCTGTCAGAGGGTGAACCTAAACTAGGTGGAGAAGAGGGGGGAAAGGCTGCTTAAGTCGTGCCCGATGCTTCCAGGAAGAGTACTGTTTTAAGCTTCTTCCTAAAGGGAAGGACATTCACTTCCTTACGTAGGTTCACCGGGAGGCTATTCCAGACCAAGAGGGATAGCAGTTGAGAACACTCACCTTCCCATGGAGGACAGTTTGAAACAAGGGCAGACCAGTAGGGTGGCCTCTGCTGACCGCAGTGCCCTTCTGGGAACAAAGGTGGCAATGCGGTCCTTGATGTAACTTGGAGCTTGGCCGTACAGGGTTTTATGTGTGATGCAGAGACCCTTAAACTTAATTCTCTGCCTGATTGGGAGCCAATGAAGCTCGCGTAGTAAGGGTGTGGCATGTGCCTGTCTTGGTCTTTTAAAAATTAATCTGGCTGCGTCGTTCATGACGACTTGTAATCTGGCCAACAAATGTTGTGGGGAGGCCAGCGTACAGAGAGTTGCCATAGTCCAGACACGACAGTATCATTGCTGAAACCGCCCGTCTGAGCGTGGCAAAGGTAAGGAGTGGAGACAGTTTTCGCAGCGGTCTTCGGAATCTGACACATGTTCCTACGACTGCCGAGACTTGTTGTGTAATGGATAGTTTCGCATCAATTTTGATTCCCAGGTTTTTCACGGCCACGGCCGGTTCAGGAAAAGGTCAAACGTTCTTTTGGCCTAAAGAGGTCATTCCATGGGCTGGAGACTGAGGTAACCGCCAGTACCTCAGTTTTGTAAGGGTTTATTTTTAATGAGTTAGCCGACATCCAATCGACAGTACATTTTAAGATATTTTGCATTCTTAAGTGTGCTGTTGGAGAGCTGTCAATTTGGATAATGATTTGAGTGTCATTGGCATAATTACAGATCCGGCACTCCATCTGATTCAGTGCGGTGATCAGGGGCTGTAAATAGGCATTAAAATGAGGGGCGATAATGCTGAGCCTTGGGGCACTCCGCATGAGAGAGTAGCTGGGTTAGATACCAGATCTGCTAGATGGACTCTCTGCGAGCATTTTTTTTTAGAAAAGAAGAGAGCTAAGCATGGGCTGTGCCCTGAATGCCTAGATCCACCATCCGCGAATGCCGCGGAGAGGTCTAACAGAACCAGGGCACAAGGCATTTTTTTGTCTGCCCGGAGTCTCAGTTCATCCAGCACGGAAAGCATGACCAATTCCGTGCTGTGATGGGCCCTGAAACCGGCCTGATTAGGTTCTAGGAGATGATTATCTTCAAGATGATGGGAAAGGGAAGGAAGAACATGCTGTTCAAGTACTTTGGCAAGGAAAGGCAGATGCAAGATTGGCCTAAAGCTTTTCAGAATCTTAGTGTCAGCGCCTGGTTTCTGTAGGAGCGGAATAACACGGGCCTCCTTGAGGTTGGCAGGGACTAGCCCTGTTTCCAGGGATGTTGGACCCGGCCTCGTGGCGTGGTCCTACCCCTCCCGCATGGCGGGCCCAGGACGACATCGGCCCTCCTTCGACACGCTGTCGCCCCTCCGGACACCACCCTCAACGAACCCTCGACGACAGCAGCCCCCTGGCAACCTACGGCTCTCCCCCCTGGGACCCCGGCGGACCCTGCTCTCGCCAACCCCGCCGGTCCGGCGACCATGCCAGGCCGCCATTTCCAGCCCAACTCCATCTTGGGCCTCTCACGTCCCGAGCACGTGGCCGCAGCCGCCCCTGGCCCCGGCCCCAGCGCAGCCCCGACATCGAGGCACCAAGATCCTCCCAGGTGGTAGAGTAGCCACTTGGCGGATCCCGGAGGAGGGGAGTTTCGATGGCCCTCCAGCCGTCCCCGGACGCCTGGTATCGATCGCTCTCCAGCCTCCCTGGGCGCGGGCTCCACCCCCCTGCTGGGTGTCTGGACACCTTCATCCCGGCCCCTCTGACCCCCAGGCGCGAGGGTCCGGACATCAAAGGCCTCCAGTCCTCTATCTGGGCCAGCCTTAGATTAGGACTCTAGTTGTACCTTGGAGTCGAAGCCCTGCTGACCTCGTCGGGGCTGATCCTGATCCGAACTCTTGCACCTGGAACCTTCGAGGCCCTGCTGACGCTGTCGTGGCCTGACCAAGCTGAAACACCTGCGAGGCCCTGCTGAAGCTGTCGCGGCCTGACCAAGCTGAAACACCTTCGAGGCCCTGCTGACGCTGTCGCGGCCTGACCGACCTGAACCACCTTCGAGGCCCTGTTGACGCTGTTGCGGCCTGACCGAGCTGAACCACCTTCGAGGCCCTGCTGACGCTGTCGCGGCCTGACCGAGCTGAACCACCTTCGAGGCCCTGCTGACGCTGTCGCGGCCTGATCACGCTGAACTATCTCAAGGCCCTGCTGACGCTGTCGCGGCCCGACCCCTTGAACTATCCACGCACCAGTTGGTACTAAGACTGTCCCGCTACCCCCTTATTCCCGAAACCAAGACTTTACAGATCCCTCGATCCCAGTGTTTTGCTACTACGAGAACGTGCCTTCATTGCTTATATAAAGATTCTTGAGAGTATCCCTTCGTGTGGTGTCCGTCTGTGGTAGTGTGATTGCTCAGTTGTTACGACTGTAGGAGAGGAGCCTCGCCAAGGAGGCCTCCCTACGGCGCTCGGCCTATCCCATACAGAGAGGTGGGTCTCGGGGTGGGCAGTCAGACATCTTCTGTCTCCCCTGGGATCGCCTTTCTAACAAGGGAGCTTTTAAGGAAGGAGAGCACATAGTCATCGATTCCCGGAAGGGCCATCTTGAAAATCTTGGGTGGTCAGGGGTCTGCTGGTGAACCAGATTTCACCCGCCCAGTCAGGATAGCCAAGGACTCCTTAGTGAGTAATGGCAGGGTGGTTAAAGGATAGTCAATTGTAGGGAGTGGGAGAGTGGGGCCTGTGGGACAGGGGAAGTTCGGAGTACGGTGAACTTCCGTCAGGCGATCCTTTATTTTCTTAGTAAAAAAGGACTGGAATTTATTACAGTCTTCCTGACTAAAGGATGTTTTTTTCCCCTTATCTTTCCTTATCTCATTCAGGACCTTAAAGGTTTCTTTCTGGGGATTGAGGGCAGCAGCAATCCTGGCCTCATAGAATTCAGCCTTCCGTGATATGATGGCCTATTTATAGGAGGCGAACGCTGATACATAAACCGCCCGAGCGCTAGGTTCATAAGCTTTACGCCAGGCTCTCTCACTCTGGCGGAGAGATTGTTTCAGTATCCTAAGAGCATCATTGAACAAGGGGCACCTTTGCCCTTGTCCAAGATTCTCACCCTGCGTGCAGGTGCTACTACATCTATGGCGCTCTTAAGCCTTAGCGATAAGGTGGAACTATCGGCCTCTAGGTCGCCCTTGGGTTGCATTAATGGATCTGGGTGTCTTAGGGTGGCTATCAGTTCATCCGCACTAATCTTGTTCCAACTTCGCAGAACTTTCCACTCTGGCGGTGGATTTACCGATCGACATGAAGGGAGAGTCGGCCCTGGATTAAATGATGGGCAGACCAGGAGCAGGGGGCGATAATCGGGCAGAGTTCTAGATCACTGCATGCAGGTCGTGAAAGTGTTTCGTAATCATGTGCAGATATACTGGGCTCAGTTTCTGAATGCAAGTCAGGACTCCACCCCAAAATGCTATATGAATAATACACATAGCTTTCAGTGTACTTCAGTTTTCCACCAGCAGGACAGGAGCAATTTCAAAAGGGTGTTAAGTATGCATTCTGGCTGCTTTAATATATACCCTTTTTAGAGGTTGGCTGGCCCCATCTGCAGTTTGTTTAAATAGCTCAAGTATGATGTGGTATTTTATAAGTGAAATGTTGCCTTGAGTTTCACCTAACAAGGACCCATAGGAGTTGTAGTGGCAATCAAGCTCCTTGCATTCATGTGCTAAGCCTGTATATTCTTCTCCCAGAGCTTTATCTGCTTAGTTTGCACCCCCTTTCATCCGGATTATAGAAAATGATGGGGACCCTCGGAATTCGTATATCAAGGACTCATTCCCCCTGCCTATCCTCAAGACGGTCGCCCCAGGCATTGACTCTATGAACCCTCCATCGACAGCTGAGACCCAGCCATTTTGACTGACGACCGGTGGAGCTACCTCGCGAGCTAAAGAGGAGATGGGCTATGGATTCCCTCCTTGGCCATCACCTACCGAGCCGGACTTTAAGAAAACGCTCCTGCGTCTCTCCTGACCATATCACCCCCCTCTCCCTTCTCTCACCCCTCTCCGCTCCTACTCTTTCCAACTTCTGTCCTTTGCCCTCACCTGCCATTGCCCTTTGTCCCCACCCTCTTTGTTTTTTTGGGAACTTCTTCTCTCGCCACTTGAGACTGAACTATTTTGTCTGATGCCCGATGGAGCTACCTGGTTTAGCTATAGGGGAGATGGGCTGTGGATTCCCTCCTTGGTTGTCACCTACCCAGTTGGTCTTTAGACAGACTTCCTTTCATCTCTCCTTGTGGTTTCTTCCCTTATCCTCCCTTTCTCACCTCCACTGCCCCCTCCACTACTTTTCTCTCTCCTCTCCTAATGTTTTGCCTATTTTTTTATGTAATGTGTAATTGTTGATCTTTTTCTGTTACATTGTTGATTCTCATGTAAAGCGCTCTGATACCTTCGGGTCTAGCCAGCGCTATATAAAACTCTTCAAATAAAATAAATAAATAAATGCTGCAGACCAAGGCAGATGCCCAATAGGCATTGAGGTATAAATACATTTATCATCAAAGGAGCAGCGTGTATGTGATGATGACCAAGCGTAGCTGGCAGTCTTCAAAGGAACCGAGGAGGGGTACTGGAATAATACACCCCACCCCAATTCTCTTAGGCACTATATGGCTTTTTTTAGGCATAATGAAAAACCCAAATTGTGCTGTGATATGTAGAGCATCTTGGTATCATGCAAAACAGAGCAACTGCAATGAATACATGTGGATAAACATAAGGATGTGGCATATCCTCAACACAAAGATGACAGAACAAATTGAGTATCTTTCTCTATATATACACACACACGCACAGCTATATATCCAAATTTGCATATGTACATATCTGACACATAAATGGGTGCTGTTACTGCACAAAATAGAGTGGCATAAAACCAATAAATAACTGGGGCACATGAAACGTGGAAAATATTCATGGGCCCCTTTGGAATGAGGGTTTCAGCTTCATAATGACATCCCTAAACCAGTCTGCAGAGAGCTTTACTGTAGTACAATGTTTATACAACAGTCTATTCATGAAAGAAAAAACGAAATCTGAACATTTTAATTCCAATAATGGTCCACCATTGCAGTCTACAGATTTTGTTTTAACAAAGCAAAGGACATTTTACTATAAAACGCTACATCATAATCAAATACATTTATCGTTGTTTAGCCACAGACAGCCACACAATACAATGCAGTTTTTCAATACAGTTGCCATGAAATATTTTCATGTTTGTAAAGAGACACACACCCTTTTCAAGCTAACTTTCAAAAAAAGTAATCACATAATATAAGATTAAGTTAGGGGTAATGTATGCAATAAATCACATTCACATTTAACATGTGACATTTACGAAAGACTCGGCCATAGTACCATATTACTCGGTTACCCATTAAGCATCTTCTATACATATTTGATTTGGCTGCTGGACATGTGACCAAGATTTAGTGATGGTAGAAAGACATCAATTATAAAGAAGGTTCGATGAGAATACTAACCGCCACAAACGCTCTTGCTTCTTCAACAGGAATGCATTTACTCTTTAACCGATCAGGATTTCCACACTCAAAGCTACCTAAGTGAAACAAGGAGAAAAGAGACTAATGAGAGGATATAATAGAGCCAAATCAGAAGACTGTTTGTGCAGAAACTGAAACAGGTATGTAAATTTAATACTGCGAGTGCTTTATAAAAGGAGCCAGAATTCACAAAAGGTTGAGTTTTTTGGTACAAGGGGATTCTGAAGCAAAAGACGCTTTCCATATTTCTAACTGCAAAAAGGCTGTTTACAGCACACCTTCAAAAGGCTGATGATCCCTTTGCAAGCAGTGCTCTAACACTCCTTGAATGACAAAATGGCCTAGCATGTGTAAAACGTAGGACGCTGAACTTCTTAATCCATACACCTTTTGTTAATCGCCATCAGCCTTATTCAAGTACTACGAGGGCGCTGATATGACGAGGAAGATAAATTAAATCTTACATAAAACAAAAGTTTAACTGCCATTTCCAATGCAATCTTTATAAAGATTTTTTCTTTCTCATTCCACATATTCAAGGTTTTTTTTTAGTGCCTCTACAAAACCCACTCCTTGATAAACCATTAATTTAGATGTGTTTTCTGCCAAAACGAGGTTTCTGATGAAAAAAGGTGTGGTCCCTGGTAGATCCATCCTTTAATTCAGCGTCTGCTTTCAAAATCAGTGGCTACTTTCTAGCTACAATGCCTCCTTGTATTTTGCAGAACAAAAAACTAAAATGGTTAAATAGCGGTGGTGTCAGAGTAAAATGCGAAAGCTGCTCTCTTAACTAACAGCATTTACCCATACATTGTATTTCATCTGACATCTGCGAAATATTACAAACACTTTTAGGTCCTTCATTAAGATTGCATGCTATGTATTTACAAATTTAACCATGTCGCAAAAAGTTTTGTAATTTCTATACAATTAGCTTCCTTCCATGAGTCTTTCTGTAAGTGGAGCAGGCGACACAAGTCCTGCCCCTGGTTTGATCACACAGTAATATCACTTCGTCTTTAGCAATCAGTGGCCAGCAGATTGACGCTTCTGGTGCAGTAGTCAGAAAAACACAATATTTTTTAGTTACGCACCTTGGAGACGAGCCTTTCTTACAACTGTATACTGAACAAACAAAGGTTTGGTAAAGCAAAACATTAACTGAGCATGCGCCCATGCCCTTACCCTGTTTTTAGGTCTTGCCTGGCGTTGGCACGAGCATGCGCGCCTCACCCTGCGAGGGCTATAGTAAACACTCTAAAAAGTGGAACTTTAATCCACGCCCCTGTGTCTCGACCGTTTCCAATTGGCTTAGGTCGTGATTAATGTTTTTTCCCTGCTTTTTTGCTGGCTGTCACTTTTGTTGACACCCTTGCAGTTGGTGATGCCGCCCATTGTGACAAGCGCATCTGTTATCACTCAGCCCAGATGCAAATACAAGCGGCTGAATGAAAACAGATGGCGAGCGTTTTTTTTTTCTCTTTGTGCAAACACAGTCCGAGTCTTTGATCGGTTATCTTTCTCTCTTTGGCAGGGTGTGTGTCTGTGTAGAGAATACTTGTTATGGCGATGTTCCTGCCAGCAAACAGTTATTTTTACTTTTGGGTTTGCTGGAGGTGGGTCGCGTTGGCAGCCTATGTACGAGTTTAGTTGATGAACCTGGTGGGGTTGGGAATGTAATGACTCCAGTAGTTTCCCTGAAATGTCTTTAAAGTTCTCCCTCGTTTCAAGAGAAGTCAACTCGTGAAACAACGACCCTCTCACCTTCCTGTGAAAGAGATGGCACAGTCAACTGTTTTCAAAATATGGGCTTTAGATTATTATCTGTGTGAAACTGCTTCGGGTATGGTGCTGGGAAGCTCGGATATGTTCCTGAATGCTTCAGTCTCCCGCGCCGTACCAGACTTGTGAAAAACACACAGTGTCAGGTGGCTGCTGCTGTTAGCTTGTGGTAGCTTTCGGTTGTGTGGCTATAATGCTTAGAGGCTATGGTGTGTACGTGTGGCTGTAATGTTTGGAGGCTGCGGTGTGCAGGCACAAAGGTATGGCGATTGTACAATTTCGTGTGTTCGTGCTCCTACATCGGCACCAAGTGAAACCAGTCTCTGACTTCTGTGTTGGGTGTGATTGTTAAAGTGAATATTCCGGAGAGGATGCGGCCTCCGGTGCCGGCTGGCGGAGGTGAACCTGCCCAGACAGGGTTTGAGACCTGTGCATGTGGGTGGGCCTCGGCAGTCTTCGTTCGCCCTCAGTGTGGTTGGAAGCAGTTTGCATGAAAGCAGGGCGTTGTGTCCCTAATCTAGTGTGCGAGGCAATGGGCATTGTGTATCACACAATTTCTGCGTGTAATGACATTGGGGTGTTTACTGTTCGTGTGGAGACGTGCGTGTATGCAATGTGTTGGGTGTCTCTCGTGCACAACGTGTGGTGGTTGCTTGTGGTTTGCACACCAGGCCTGGTTCTGCGGCGTGTGGCACTATACAGTATTTGAACATCTGTGCAAAGTGCCTTATTTGGAAATTGTTGCATGACCTGTGGTGCAATTTATTTAGGTGTAGCATGTCAGGGGTCAGTGTGCACTTAACCTTTTAAGAATTGGATTGGATTTCTTTAATAATTAATACATTTACAATAAGGAGAGTGTGGGCTTAATTTCATTTGTAATTCAATAAGGACGGCGATTTATAGCTGCCCTCAAGTGATGACTGGGTGAGTGTTCCTCAAGGTTCGAGCACCTTAAAAAAAAAAAAGGTTTTTTTTCTGTGATGTTACAGGATTAATAAGTATGGTACCGAACTATTGCTCCAGGCTAGGGTGACTATGCGTCCCGGATTTGCCACTCTTACACCACAAACTATCTCACCATAAATAAATACCAATACTACAATTTCTTCAATACCACTACCACAACCACTACAAATACCACCACTACCAGTACTGCCACTTTCACATACTTACATTATAAATAACCTTATATGTATTTGTTACTTTTAAAACAAAATAGATAAAAAAACAATTCCATTTACAATACCAACAACTTTAAACTTTGCTACTGCAAAACCTATTGCATTACAAATGCTTGTTTATTCTTGCAGTACAACCTGTAGCAAACAACTTTATTACAAATCCGAGGATGAAGTTGCCATTCTGATTGCCAAGAATGTCTGTTAGTCCACGAAACAATGCAAATAAAACTAAGAATAGCAATAATGGCCTATTTTATTTTTTCTGCCACTCAAAGACAGAGGATTTGGGTCTAATGAAGTTCAAATACTCTAAAGATGGATCTTACTTTTCATCTCATTCTGCAACTCCCTTTGTAGAGGCGAAAAACACATTGCCCACAGTGGTATGTTAAACTTCCCTACAGCAAAACCCAAGTTTAAATCCTACTCTCTTTTCTTGTCACTAGCAGTCACAGTTCAATTTCGTTTTGGTTATATTCCTGCACTTTGGAACAATAGAGCTTCTCAAACAGGAGAATACCCATAGAAATCATATTCCCAGATTAGTCCCACCCAATTGTGCAGACCCAGAAGCACTTTTTCCCCAAAGTCAAGTTTTGTGCAGTTTCTACATCTTACTTCGGAAATGCCAGGAGGCACATGTGCCAGCCTAAAGTACCAATTTTACTTACTTAAACAGAAGGCAGAAAATACATACAGCATTTAAGTCACAAAATATAAAGCGCAGAGATCGTGGCAGCAAGTATGGTAAAAACAAACCTGTACAGGCTCTGTATGCTATGTTTGTCAGATAGTCATGATCCCAGAAGACAAACACTCTGAGAGAGAATGAGAAGTTTCACCTACATGGCCAAGAAGAATAGTGCCAAAAAAGGAAAGATTCTCTCAAAACACATCTGAGGGGTGATGAGAGGCTGCTCCCTCTACCAGTGCTCCTATCTCACCATGTGAATCAAGACGAGAAATCAAAGTGAGAGATGACGTCCCCATTCAATGCACAGCACCAAATTGCTCTCCGTCGAGGGCGGATTCAACGCAGAGGACACATACGACTGAAGAGGAAATTGATAGACGTTGAAAGGTTCATCGTTGTCAAGACATCAGTCATCGTTGAGACATGGTTCAACATCGAGACACACATCTGCTGCCGAGAATAAAAGTGAGGGTGGCTTTCAAAAATTAAGGTGTGACTGCTCCCTCAGAATAGGATGGAGTACTTCAAAGCCTGCTTGCCCTCTAAGCCAGCTTCTCTAGTCATCATATTAGATACTCCTCCTACTCAACATGCGGCACAACCTCCACAGACACCTGCGAATTCTCCTACTCTACCGGTAATTCTTGCATTAATTCCACCAGTCATGCCTTTGGGGCCTCCACAATCACCCGAATCAGTGGCACCTCCACCTATGCGCTTCAGATCTCGGGTCTTAACATACCAGACTTGTCCTCATAGAACGAGGTCTGAGTCACAGTTTTACCGTTATTATTACAGCTCAAGTACACCCAAATGGTCTAGTTGAAGATGAAGGTGGGATTCTATGTCAGGACCGGAGGCTTCAGATTATGCTTTGTACCTTCTTCGCTGTTTTATTACAAAAGTCACAGCAGCCAAAAACAAACCAAATAACAACAGCCCTACCTTAGACAAAGGATATGGGCAAACAGAAAAACAAAGTCCATTAACTACAACTCCCATGAGTATTACTAGGCAGTCCATATTATAGTCCTTTCACAGTCTCCACTGCAGCTACACAGGACGTCCCCTTCATGACCACTCCCTCTTTCTTCACTGCTTCGCAGCCAGTTAAGTGGTTTTCTGCCCTCTCTCCTCATTTCTGTTGTATTTGGGGTTTGTTGGGAATCTCATTGAATATGTTCGTATGTTGATTTATTGTGGGGCTTTGCTGTGCTCCGTTTTTCCTTTACAGAGCCCAGTTCGGTCGCGGGAGCCTTTTCTGCTCCTACGCGACTTTGTCCTTGTCTCGGCCGCATCCGGCCACCAGAGGGCGCTGTTGCGTCTCGTTCTCCTCGGCGCGTTTTCCTTGGGGAATCGCGCTGAGGAGAACGTTTCTGGCAAGTGCCCTGTCGCCTCACCCTGACGCTCGGCAGAGTCTGTATTGCCCCACATCTAATTACTACGCCCCGGTGGGGGTCTGTATAGCGGCGTGACCGCGTTGCCGCCTGCGGGCGTTTTGAGGGCACTCAGTGTGGGTTCTGCTTCCATTCACGGACCTAGCGCGCTGGGAGGTGACTGAGGCCCGGTCCTTTCAGGAGGGCCTGCGCGCTAGTGGGGTGAGTGCCCCCCCAGAATTCCCGGTTCCACTGGGCGTCTACTTTAGGCAGCATAGCTCTGCCCCCATATTTCTTCTGGTTCTAACCAGCGATCCTATTCCCCAGACTGCCCCTGCCCATTTTAATTTCTACAGAATCCTTAGGTGGGTGCTGGTCAGCTAGGGGTGATGGGGGACGAATACTATGAGGAGGAGGAGTCGCAGGGCTACCTCAACGACGATGAGTTCTACCAAGCTGTAGACAACTCGATTTATAGGTGTGTCTCTGAAATTGTGGGGCCTATGGAGGAACGCCTCTCCACGCGTATTATCCAGGAGTGTGAGAGGGTGACCCAGGCACACCTAGGAGTGGCGGCTGGTTCTTCCGCCCCTAAGGGGTGTTCTCCCCCGGCCCCTAAGAAACCCTGTCGGGATGTAGTGCCGGGTGCTTCGCATGGTGTGGACAAGGACGCCTTTGAGAGGTTGCGTGACGCATTCCTGGCTAAGGCGATGGATCCCGCTCCTGCGTCTTCCCCGGCCCCGGGCCCTTCGGGATCCACTGGCGCTGCTCCTCTGTCTGCTGCACCTACCTCCCCGGCGGACACTGATGATGAGGATGGGTCGGAGCGTTCTTGGCGCCCTTCGGGCTCCGCTGCCGAGCTTCCTCGGGACACCTCAGGGATGTTGGACCCGGATGAAATCATGCATCCGCGGTCCGCTGCCTGGGCCCCGGGAGAGAAGGTGGCGAAGTTCGTCGCTGGCCGCCTCCGCAAGCCCCTGGAAAAGGAGGCAAGGAGCTGTTTGCGTGGAGAATGCCCTAGGCCTACACTAGAGGGTAAGGTAGCCCTGACCCCGGAGTTGGACCCGAAAATGGCCACCTTTTTGGCTAAATTCGTTAAGGATCCCCGCAAGGGCATTGACCGTTCCTGGCGGTCTTGCCAGGATAAGCTCTTAGATGCCATTGGCCCCATTACTAAGATTTTGGATATGGCGGAGGAAGCCAAAGAGTCCGGGGCGGCCATCTCCCCTGAGGTCCTCTCTAACTGGGCGCAGAGGGTGGTGGTTTTCCTGGGAAACGCGAATTGCGCGTTGTCTACCGAACGTAGACGGTCCCTCCTAATTAAATTAGATCCTAAGCTGGGTGACCTAGCCTCTTCGGAAGCGGGAGCAGTGGCCCAGGGTGGTCTCTTTGGAGAGCCGTTTATCAAGGAACTGGGGAAGTTTGTCAATACTTTCACGTCCCTGGATAGGGCCCAGTCGAGCATCAAAAAGGTCTTCCACCAACGTTTCTCCAGGGGGGCCGGTCGCGGAGGGGGCGCGCGACCGGCCGTGGTGGTCAGCAGGCGACCAACAGGAATCAAGGCTCCGGACGAGGACAGTACAACTCCTCTCAGAACTATAATACCTTCTACCCCACCAGAGGACAGCGCTTCCGCGGCCGTGGTGGATTCAAGAATGCTGCCGGAAACGCCTCTAACGGTGAGTGTCATTCCGCGTGGGGGGACGGTTGGCTTTGTTTCCAGACGCCTGGGCCGCTCTCACAACGGACGCTTGGGTCTTGCAAACGATACGGGGTTTCCATGTGGAATTCTACGACAGGCCCCACCAAGACAGGCCTCCCCCCCCTATCGTTTTCTCTCGTGCGGACGCACTTCTGGTAGACGAGGAGGTGTCGGACCTGCTGCGCAAGGGCGCCGTTTGCCCTTCGGTTCGGCACCCAGCAGGTTTTTTGAGCAACTTGTTCCTGGTGGACAAACCGGACGGGGGGAAGCGTCCGGTGATCAACCTCAAGGAGTTCAACGGTTGGTTGATCTACCGGCATTTCAAGATGGAGGGTATTCATCTTCTAAGAGACGTCTTGCTTCCCAACGATTGGATGGTGCGGTTGGACCTCAAGGATGCTTACTTGGTGGTGCCTATTCATCCCCCGCACCGGCGCTTTCTGCAGTTCCGGTGGGGGGGTCAGGTGTTCGAATTTACCGCCCTTCCTTTCGGTCTTTCTTCGGCCCCTTGGTGTTTCACCAAGCTCCTCCGGCCGGCGGTGGAGTTTTTGCGGAGCCAAGGTATCCGGATGATAGTCTATTTGGACGACATCCTGGTGATGGCACAGTGCCCGGTACAGTTGGAGCTTCAGCTCCGCCAGACGGTATCCTTACTCCAGAATCTGGGGTTTGTAATCAACAGCGAGAAGTCTGTTCTGGTTCCGTCTCGGACGGTGGTGTTCCTCGGTTTTACCGTGGATTCGGTACGGTGTACCCTGAGTCTCCCTTCCAAGAAATTGGGAAAATTCGTCATATCCTCCGCCTGACGGTCTTGCGCTCGCACACCTCTCTCCGTCAGATTGCCCGGGTGGTGGGCCTTCTGTCGTCTTCCATCCAGGCAATCTTTCCGGGGCCCCTGCATTATCGCGCCCTGCAGCGCCTCAAGGCGCACCATCTCAGGAGAGGCCTGACGTACGATCAGGTGGTTCCCCTTTCGGACGAAGTGAAGGAGGAGATGCGCTGGTGGCTTGCTCACATGGAAGCCTGGAATGGCCGAGCAATTTTCGGGCCTGTCCCCGACTTGGTGATAGAGTCCGACGCCAGCCGGGCCGGCTGGGGCGCCCGTTGTGGGGAGTTTTTCCACAGGCGGCGCCTGGTCATCCGGGGAGCAGGAGCTCCACATCAATTGCCTGGAACTACTGGCCGGGTCCTTTGCAGTTCGCTGCTGGACCAAGGACACGGTTCGTTCCTGCGTCTTGTTGCGCATGGACAATATATCGGCGGTACGCTACGTCAATCATTTGGGGGGTCCGCGTTCCAAGGCCCTTTCGGACTTGGCGAAGGACTTCTGGAATTACTGCCTGGCACACCAGGTTTCAGTAACGGCTGAATACCTGCCGGGTCGAGACAACCGAGTGGCAGATTGGCATTCTCGGTACCTGCGGGACTCCAGTCAATGGAAACTGGATCCTCGGGTGTTCAAAAGCCTGTCTACCGTCTGGGGCCCATTCTCGGTGGACCTCTTTGCGTCTCGTCTGGACTTCCAGCTCCCACGTTTCTTCAGCTGGAGGCCGGACCCTCTAGCGGAGGCCACGGATGCTTTCCTCCAGAGCTGGAGCGGGGAGATGTCTTACGGTTTCCCGCCGTTCTCAATGATACTGAGGGCGGCTGCTCACCTTCGCCGCCAGCAGGCGGACGTAGTCCTGGTGACTCCATGGTGGAGGTCTCAAGTTTGGTTTCCGGTTCTACTGGAACTTTCTTGGGATTCTCCAATCCTACTCCCCCGGTTTCCGCGACTTCTTCTCAACGCGGACGGGGATCCCCATCATCTGCTCACTCAGAGCTCCCTTCACCTCATGGCGTGGAGGCTTTCGGGCGACGTTGGTCACTCCCGGGCCTTTCGAGACCGGCTGAGGATTTCCTCTCGAAGGCCTGGGCTGGCAGCACCGCGAAACGTTATTGCTCTGCCTGGCGCAAATGGTCACGTTGGTGTCTTCGACGGGACTTGGATCCCGTGGTCGCGGGTGTCGTTACAACGCTGAACTATTTGGCAGAATCGGCTTCAGCCGGGCTAGCCTACCGTACTATCAATGCGATGCGGTCAGCAATCTCGGCGGGCCATCAGCCGATTGCAGGTGTACCACTGGGGGAGCACCCTTTTGTGTGCCGCCTCTTACGGGGAATTCGCCTTTCCCTGCCCCCAGAGCCACGTTATTCGGTTCTTTGGGACGTCAATCTCGTTCTGAACCTTTTTTTGTCATGGCCTCAGAATAGATATCTGTCCTTGAAAGAGCTTTCAGCGAAATTGGCGATGCTCCTATGTCTGGTGTCGTGCAGAAGAGTGTCGGATGTCCGCGCCTTGGATGTCGCGGCGAGAGTTTTTTCCCCTGATGGGGTGGTTTTTACGCTGGGACGTCGTACGAAGTGTGGCGCACGTACGATTTCCTACCCATGCTTCGTGGATACTCCCAAGTTGTGTGTAGTCCAGTGTTTGAAGGCGTATGAGGATTTAACCTTGGACCTTCGCCCTCCGGGCGAAAGACAGTTGCTAATCGCGCTGCGAAAGCCGCACAAGGCTGTCTCTTCTCCCACCATCGCCAGATGGGTGCGGTGGGTTATGCAGGAAGCAGGCATTGACACAAAGCAGTTTGGTGCTCATTCAGCTAGAGGAGCCATGGCTTCGAAGGCATTTTCTTTAGGTGCTCGATTGGAGGATTTGATGCGTGCTGCAGATTGGTCTTCGGACTCCACGTTTAAGAGGTTTTACTTTAAACCTGTGGTTGATATTGCTCATTTGGTGGTGAGTAAGCTTTAAACTAGCATAATCTGAAGCCTCCGGTCCTGACATAGAATCGAAATTTGCCTAGCAGTGTAATGGTAAGTTTCAATTCTATTAAGGACACGGAGGCGAGGATTATCCCTCCCGGTCTCCTGCGGTGATTTCCCGCCCGTACTGCAGTAAGTACTCAGGTTTTCCAGTCTTATGCTGATGTGACTTGATGGTGTTGCATTGTGTGTGCTTTGGATGCCCTTTCACTGCTGACGCTGTGGCATTTTTCTTGATAGGAAATGATGGTGCCAAACAGGATCAGTGATGAGTTAGCGTGCCTCGCGCGGAGGAAGTGGTCATGAAGGGGACGTCCTGTGTAGCTGCAGTGGAGACTGTGAAAGGACTATAATATGGACTGCCTAGTAATACTCATGGGAGTTGTAGTTAATGGACTTTGTTTTTCTGTTTGCCCATATCCTTTGTCTAAGGTAGGGCTGTTGTTATTTGGTTTGTTTTTGGCTGCTGTGACTTTTGTAATAAAACAGCGAAGAAGGTACAAAGCATAATCCTCGCCTCCGTGTCCTTAATAGAATTGAAACTTACTGTTACACTGCTAGGCAAATTTCGATTCTACATCCCAATCGAAGTCATCAAGATCCTACTGCACAACCACATCTCTGGCCATTATTCACCTACACTTAAGCTCTCTTTTCCAGCAAGTTTATCTCCTGTAGACAACATTAACACTTTAGAAGAAGTCCTCCTAAAAGGTGCCAATAAATGAAATATTCCACTTCAAGATACCATGGCCTTAAAGTCTGTAATTTTTGATGGCCCGTCTAAAGACCACTTCTCCCTTTGGTCCCACATCTCATTGAACTGGCCATGGATCTATTCCTGACTCCAGCCTCTGTCAAGGCGGCCCCTTCCCACTTGCAAAACAAATACAGGCCTCTTGACCAAGATTAATTATTCCTCTGTCCGGATTCCCCTCCTGACTCTGTGATCAGAGAAAGTGGGTAGAAAAGTATGTAGCACTTCAGCTTTCATCATAAAATCAGCAAGCACTTCTGCTCCTCTGGGGAGGACTGAGCAGGCCACTCTGGGACTCACTACAACAATTCATAGAAGACTTGCCCAGAGACCATCGCAAATATTTCCAAGAAATCATCAATAAAGGTGCAATGGTACCCAATCAGATCATCAGTGCTGCACCAGATACATCGATCCTAGCAGTTGATGGATACTGCCATTGGAAGGCTTTGTGTCTCTCCTCTTGGCTCAAACTCACAGGACTGAAGCCTGAAGCACAGCACATGACCTTAAATCTCCCATTCTCAGGGACAACACTGTTTGGATCCAATGATGAAAATGAGAGATCTTGCATGAAAACAGAGCTTATCAGTTTGGAAAAGAGGAAAGAATAAAGACATTTGTGTAGACCCTATGACCGCCGATATGTCCATCAGAAGAATAATCCCTTTGCTGGCTTCAAGTGCAGCAACAGAGGCATCAACAGCAGACAGGTGCCAATCAAGAGGCAGAGGAAGGCAACAGCAATCTACATCAGCCAATAAACCCAGTGCCAGGGGCAAACAATGAATTCTTTCTTCCCTCTCCTCTGCTATCAATCCGGTAGGAGGAAGCAGTACATCTTATCTGAGGAGTGGAAAAATATCATCTAAAAACGGATACTGCCTTAGGTTCAAGTATCCTCCACCAGCAATGACACCAAATAAATCATCCCTACTCATCAAGGGTAACTTCAGCAAGAAGTCTCCATTCCCCTGAAAAAAACAGGCAGTGGAAAAGGTTCCAATTCCTCAAAAAGGAATTGGAATTTATTCCTGTTAATTTCTCGTAAAGTATAAAGGACCAAATAAAGAGTTAATTCTAGAGTTGAAGAAAGCGAACAAGTGGAGCTGCATAGAAAGGTTCAGAATATTAGCACTTCATCGGGTCTACCAGGTGGAATTTGCTATGCTCTATAAACCTGCAATATCGATTTACACATATCAATAGCCAAAAAACAATGCAAATTCCTGAGGTTTAAAGGGGGGGAGTGACTATTACCAATGCAAAGTCTTTCCTTTCGGTCTCAAGTTAGAACACATGACCTTCTCAACCTGCATGGGGGTGGATGAAGCACATCTCAAAAGGCCAAAGATATTGGTTTGACCCTTATCTAGACAACTGGCTCATCAAAGCATCAATATATCAGCAAACGTTGCATCAATAACACACAGCCGTTGTTACCCTCCACCGTGTGGGACTGCAAACAAATCCCCCAAAAATGTATTTCCATCCCAGTACAATCCCTTTAATACTTGGGAGTAGTTTTGGATTCGGGAATCACAAATAAGATTCATTCAGAAGAGAGACGTTTATCCAACGTCAGAAATGTCGAAACTTGAAAAGAACAGCTCATCCTAAAGCAAGGCAAATATGGTCTCTTCTGGAATCAGTTGCACCTTCTTGGTACGAAACACACACTTTTTTCTTCTTCAGAGGTTTATGTAGCGCAAACTTGACCCGAAGGTCTCCGGTATCAGAGGGCTTTACATGAGAATCAGTTGCGTTACATGAGGACACAATCATTACGCTTGAATATGAGACCACTGCAACAGTGTCTAGGGGATCAGTGTGACCAGCTCACAGGCAAATGGGAAGACAAATTGATCCAAACAGCTCATGCAGAGTAATCAATTGGTGGTGTCCTCCAAAAAATGTTGTCAGGGAACAAGTTTTCGTTAAGAAATCGCATCACAGAAGATAATACCAGATGCCTCCCTGTCTAGATGGAGTGCTTACATGGTCACCTTCAGATTCAAGGCTCTATGTTACCAAAGGAAAAGAATTCCACATCAACCATCTAGAGTCGAGAATATTGCATCTAGCTCTAAATGCCTTCCTTCCGTCCTTCACAAAGCACTCCCTCCTTGTTCAGACAGACAATATAAGAACAAAGCACTACTGGAACAAACAAGATCCAAACCACTGTCCATCAAAGCACAAACAATCACAAAATGGTTAATCTACAGGGCTCTCAGGATTACAGCTGTCCATCTACCATGCATAAAAAATGTTCATGCGGACATTCTGAGCAGAGCTACTGAAGAGAACCACAAATAGGTGTTAGCCAACATCGTCCTCTAAGATATCTTTTATGACTGGGTTGCCCTAAAATAAACCTCTACGCAAATGGAGAAAACAAATGCCCATACTTAGCCTCCAGGGTTTACCAACCAGGCATGTTTGGGTACACCCTATGGATCAATTGGTCAGGCAAATTGATTTATAACTTTCCTCCAATTCCCCTACTGCCTACAGTGATCATCAAGCTGACTCACTTGATGGCCAGAATGACTCTCCTGAACTCGTAGAATACGGCATCAGAATCTTCCTCAGGAGTGCTTATACATTTTGAGAGCAGTCAGAAGACCATCTACAAGAATGCCCTACTGCTTTCGATAGAAAAGTTTCTGTATCTGTTGTGCTCAGAACAATTCTGATCCCATGTCTTGCCAAAAAAGAGGTAATTCTAGCATATCGCCACATTTGTCTAAAGGGATGCTGCAATTTTCTTCTATTAAAGCCTATCTTGCAGTAACCATGGCCTATCAAAAATGCCTTTTACAAATTTTCTTTATTTAAATTCCTGCAGTCAAGGATTTTCTTAAAGGCATTAAGAAAATCTATCCTGCTATAAAGAGACCATCAACTTCGTGCGTGTTGAATATTGTTCTCAAACCTCATTTGACGTCCTTTTGAGCCTATGCAAAACGTTTCTCTAGAACATCTGTCCTTAAAGGTGTATTTCTAGTCACTATTACCTCTACACACAGTTGGCGAAATCCACACCCTATGTTATCACAGACCATGCAAAGTGTTGTGTCCACAATATAAGGGTAGCGAAGAGAACTCACTTCAAATTTGTTCCTAAAGTGGTTTCAGACTTTTATGTAAATCAGGTTATTACCTTACTTAACCCTATTTTCAAAACCCCTCATTTTCTGCAGAGATGACTCAACACTCTTGATGTGAAAACGGGGTTACAATTTTATCTGGATAAGGCTAAAGACTTGAGAAAGTCCAAACTATTGTTTGTAAATTATGGGCCTTTGCAAATGGGGTTTGCTACATCAAAACCATCCTCATTTCGATAGGGATTCTCTTCCATAATCCTGTAATACCAGAAAGCTAAGAAAACCTTACCTGGAAAATCAAAAGCCCATTCAATCAGAGGTTAAGCGGCTACCTCTGCATTATTTTGAACTATTCCAATCTCAGAGATCAGCGAGGCAGCAACTAGGAGATATGGCCACACGTTTACAAGACACTATTGTCTTGATTCAGATTCTAGAGTTGATGCCTAAGCAGGATAAGCTCCTTTGAGAAATCTCTTTGCTCTACGTTTACCTTTCTCTCTTACTTCAGGCTTATGGGAGGACCTAATCGTTCTATTCAGTGCTTATGATTATCAATAGAGATCCCCTGAGAGAGAAGTAATGGTTTCCAGGGATGTGGAATTCCTATCGCCCCTCGCCCGGGACATATTGTTTGGAGTCAAGGGCAACACGTTTTCAAGTGTATTTTGTCCTTGGGACATGTAGGCCCAACCCCCTACAGCATAAACCCTTTGGATGCCACTTTACAGTTACACATTATAGATCAGGGAAAGGCATTGCCTGCAGTTAAGGTAATATTTGTGTCCATGTGTTAATGCTGTTCAAACTTGTGGTTCATTGATGCAAAGCCTTTATTATTAGGTTGAACGCTATAAGTAAATGTTGTAAGCTCAGACTGCACTACTAACAGTGGTTCCAGTAAAAAAGCATGTACACACGTTTTCAATGTTTAGCAATATGAGGCTTTGTATACTGCTCCCAGAATGCTCTGTCATAGATTCAAATATTTGCAGAAACTTGAAAGCAAGATTGATGATATTTTGCTTTCAAAATAAAATGTTCATAAAAAAAATGCAAAAACATTTCGCTATACTACTGTAAAATTTTCAGTACCATTTCTTTGCAACATCATTTAGTAAAATGTGTTGATGTATACTAAAATTTTCCAAAAATATTCATAATTGAAAATCAGTGTGACCAGTTTTAATAAGATTATAGGAAACACAAAAACTCATTGGTAAAGCCAGTAGGTCTGAAATTGTTGGTCAGCCTTTTGGTTTTGTCACTGCATGACTTGTTTTGGCATGGTTTTTGTAAAATGTTATGGGTGTGGGAGCTGCCGGGCCCTCACCATTATAACAAACATTGGCAAAAGCAAAATTAGTTTTGGTCCCAAAAAGCACACATTGATACAGTAGTTGCTTTTGGACAAAACGACTGTGTTGATATGCTCCTTGTGAAAGAACAGAATGAGGTCATTCATAGTGAAGAAGAGAAATGGAGATAGAGAATTTTAATTAACACAAACGGTCATGTTTAATGCCAAGCCTAATTAGGGGCCCAATTATTAAATAAAGT
Organism: Lissotriton helveticus; assembly: GCF_964261635.1. Taxonomy (NCBI): domain Eukaryota; kingdom Metazoa; phylum Chordata; class Amphibia; order Caudata; family Salamandridae; genus Lissotriton; species Lissotriton helveticus. The sequence goes on from NC_136065.1 coordinate 1,349,845,878, forward strand.
CTCAAAAGTGCACCCATGTCCTTGCATTAAGTGCAGATATACTACTTTTGTGAATTCACACAACTTTACACAAGTAGGCCAAGAAATAGTACTCCTAGAAAATATTTGTGAACTGCATTTCAGCATGAGCAAATATCCAGGTGTAAGTTTGCTCATGCGAAAATCTGAGTGTTTGCAAGATCACTTTCCCTCCAACCACTTTTTTTTTTCAAATCCTGGAAGAAGTTTTAGGGCTGCCATTGTCAGGAGTAAATTTCCAACCTTTCTCAGAATGGGAAAAGATTAGAGAAGAATTGGTGAAAACCCTTAAAATGTGCAAGTTAGTAGGTTTGCACAGACTTAAAAAGGGCATTCCAAACCTGGAACTGTTGCTTACCATTACCTTCAGCCCCAGTATGTAGATCTGCGGAAACATGGCAATATAAGGGAATTGTTAGTATTCAAACCCTATTATGGAAGGAGCCATGGCATAATTAATTAGGGAGGCTATTTCAGTACTCTTCTATATAATGAGACTGTTGCCATAATTTGTCGCCACATTACATGGCACAAAAGGGACAAGTGGATTTTGTTACAGGACAAGTAGATATATGAAGCATTCTGCCCCATGGACAAGTAGATATTTTATTAAATTCCACACTCCTGGGTTTCGAACCTGTAATCCTAGTTCTATCTTAGGGATATTCTCCACTGAAATCTTAAGCAACCCTTCCTTATTTCAGATGGATGAGATAAGGTTCAGTTAATAATATCCTGTTAGTTACGGTGTCAAAAAGACACTCAACTGCCATTTACAGGGCATGACACGGGAGGCCCGGGTGCCCTTAAAAGTACAACATTCGGGGGGCGTGGCTAGCCGCCGACGGGAATGGCCACACACTAGTGCGGCTCTGGAGCACTCACCCGATATCCTACCAAAATCTGACATTAATCTCAGTTCAAGGCTGTTGTACTTGTCGGACTATGCCCCTGGGACATTGGGCTTCAAGGTCCGCCAAATAATCAGCTCAATTTCACTGCAGACAAATACCAAAAGCCTGCACTGCTGAGGACAGCGGAATACCTAAAATGGCGGTGCCTCCAGTCCTGCTCGATCTATAGCTTGGTTAAGGTGAAAATACAGTGAGTCATCCGGATCTCGAGATCGGCAGTCCAACCGGGAGCTGCCGGTGAGAGCAAGTCATCCAACACCAAGACCCGTATGGGCAGTGGCGCACTGAGGACGTTGTGACGGCGTCTGGACTCCGGATTTCTCCTGAGGTCCCGAGTGGGTGGTGGAAGTGTACCAGCGCTGGGTAGAGTGGAGGGCATGCACCGCTCCCCAAGTTGAGCCCCGTCGGGGGAGCGGCAACAGGGGAAAATCTCCCTGCGCCGGGGGCCGCTGAGAACGTACGACGCTGCCTAAAGAAATTGAGGCTGCCGAAAATGTATTTCCATCCCAGTACAATCCCTTTAATACTTGGGAGTAGTTTTGGATTCGGGAATCACAAATAAGATTCATTCAGAAGAGAGACGTTTATCCAACGTCAGAAATGTCGAAACTTGAAAAGAACAGCTCATCCTAAAGCAAGGCAAATATGGTCTCTTCTGGAATCAGTTGCACCTTCTTGGTACGAAACACACACTTTTTTCTTCTTCAGAGGTTTATGTAGCGCAAACTTGACCCGAAGGTCTCCGGTATCAGAGGGCTTTACATGAGAATCAGTTGCGTTACATGAGGACACAATCATTACGCTTGAATATGAGACCACTGCAACAGTGTCTAGGGGATCAGTGTGACCAGCTCACAGGCAAATGGGAAGACAAATTGATCCAAACAGCTCATGCAGAGTAATCAATTGGTGGTGTCCTCCAAAAAATGTTGTCAGGGAACAAGTTTTCGTTAAGAAATCGCATCACAGAAGATAATACCAGATGCCTCCCTGTCTAGATGGAGTGCTTACATGGTCACCTTCAGATTCAAGGCTCTATGTTACCAAAGGAAAAGAATTCCACATCAACCATCTAGAGTCGAGAATATTGCATCTAGCTCTAAATGCCTTCCTTCCGTCCTTCACAAAGCACTCCCTCCTTGTTCAGACAGACAATATAAGAACAAAGCACTACTGGAACAAACAAGATCCAAACCACTGTCCATCAAAGCACAAACAATCACAAAATGGTTAATCTACAGGGCTCTCAGGATTACAGCTGTCCATCTACCATGCATAAAAAATGTTCATGCGGACATTCTGAGCAGAGCTACTGAAGAGAACCACAAATAGGTGTTAGCCAACATCGTCCTCTAAGATATCTTTTATGACTGGGTTGCCCTAAAATAAACCTCTACGCAAATGGAGAAAACAAATGCCCATACTTAGCCTCCAGGGTTTACCAACCAGGCATGTTTGGGTACACCCTATGGATCAATTGGTCAGGCAAATTGATTTATAACTTTCCTCCAATTCCCCTACTGCCTACAGTGATCATCAAGCTGACTCACTTGATGGCCAGAATGACTCTCCTGAACTCGTAGAATACGGCATCAGAATCTTCCTCAGGAGTGCTTATACATTTTGAGAGCAGTCAGAAGACCATCTACAAGAATGCCCTACTGCTTTCGATAGAAAAGTTTCTGTATCTGTTGTGCTCAGAACAATTCTGATCCCATGTCTTGCCAAAAAAGAGGTAATTCTAGCATATCGCCACATTTGTCTAAAGGGATGCTGCAATTTTCTTCTATTAAAGCCTATCTTGCAGTAACCATGGCCTATCAAAAATGCCTTTTACAAATTTTCTTTATTTAAATTCCTGCAGTCAAGGATTTTCTTAAAGGCATTAAGAAAATCTATCCTGCTATAAAGAGACCATCAACTTCGTGCGTGTTGAATATTGTTCTCAAACCTCATTTGACGTCCTTTTGAGCCTATGCAAAACGTTTCTCTAGAACATCTGTCCTTAAAGGTGTATTTCTAGTCACTATTACCTCTACACACAGTTGGCGAAATCCACACCCTATGTTATCACAGACCATGCAAAGTGTTGTGTCCACAATATAAGGGTAGCGAAGAGAACTCACTTCAAATTTGTTCCTAAAGTGGTTTCAGACTTTTATGTAAATCAGGTTATTACCTTACTTACCCTATTTTCAAAACCCCTCATTTTCTGCAGAGATGACTCAACACTCTTGATGTGAAAACGGGGTTACAATTTTATCTGGATAAGGCTAAAGACTTGAGAAAGTCCAAACTATTGTTTGTAAATTATGGGCCTTTGCAAATGGGGTTTGCTACATCAAAACCATCCTCATTTCGATAGGGATTCTCTTCCATAATCCTGTAATACCAGAAAGCTAAGAAAACCTTACCTGGAAAATCAAAAGCCCATTCAATCAGAGGTTAAGCGGCTACCTCTGCATTATTTTGAACTATTCCAATCTCAGAGATCAGCGAGGCAGCAACTAGGAGATATGGCCACACGTTTACAAGACACTATTGTCTTGATTCAGATTCTAGAGTTGATGCCTAAGCAGGATAAGCTCCTTTGAGAAATCTCTTTGCTCTACGTTTACCTTTCTCTCTTACTTCAGGCTTATGGGAGGACCTAATCGTTCTATTCAGTGCTTATGATTATCAATAGAGATCCCCTGAGAGAGAAGTAATGGTTTCCAGGGATGTGGAATTCCTATCGCCCCTCGCCCGGGACATATTGTTTGGAGTCAAGGGCAACACGTTTTCAAGTGTATTTTGTCCTTGGGACATGTAGGCCCAACCCCCTACAGCATAAACCCTTTGGATGCCACTTTACAGTTACACATTATAGATCAGGGAAAGGCATTGCCTGCAGTTAAGGTAATATTTGTGTCCATGTGTTAATGCTGTTCAAACTTGTGGTTCATTGATGCAAAGCCTTTATTATTAGGTTGAACGCTATAAGTAAATGTTGTAAGCTCAGACTGCACTACTAACAGTGGTTCCAGTAAAAAAGCATGTACACACGTTTTCAATGTTTAGCAATATGAGGCTTTGTATACTGCTCCCAGAATGCTCTGTCATAGATTCAAATATTTGCAGAAACTTGAAAGCAAGATTGATGATATTTTGCTTTCAAAATAAAATGTTCATAAAAAAAACGCAAAAACATTTCGCTATACTACTGTAAAATTTTCAGTACCATTTCTTTGCAACATCATTTAGTAAAATGTGTTGATGTATACTAAAATTTTCCAAAAATATTCATAATTGAAAATCAGTGTGACCAGTTTTAATAAGATTATAGGAAACACAAAAACTCATTGGTAAAGCCAGTAGGTCTGAAATTGTTGGTCAGCCTTTTGGTTTTGTCACTGCATGACTTGTTTTGGCATGGTTTTTGTAAAATGTTATGGGTGTGGGAGCTGCCGGGCCCTCACCATTATAACAAACATTGGCAAAAGCAAAATTAGTTTTGGTCCCAAAAAGCACACATTGATACAGTAGTTGCTTTTGGACAAAACGACTGTGTTGATATGCTCCTTGTGAAAGAACAGAATGAGGTCATTCATAGTGAAGAAGAGAAATGGAGATAGAGAATTTTAATTAACACAAACGGTCATGTTTAATGCCAAGCCTAATTAGGGGCCCAATTATTAAATAAAGTCTCAAAAGTGCACCCATGTCCTTGTATTAAGTGCAGATATACTACTTTTGTGAATTCACACAACTTTACACAAGTAGGCCAAGAAATAGTACTCCTAGAAAATATTTGTGAACTGCATTTCAGCATGAGCAAATATCCAGGTGTAAGTTTGCTCATGCGAAAATCTGAGTGTTTGCAAGATCACTTTCCCTCCAACCACTTTTTTTTTTCAAATCCTGGAAGAAGTTTTAGGGCTGCCATTGTCAGGAGTAAATTTCCAACCTTTCTCAGAATGGGAAAAGATTAGAGAAGAATTGGTGAAAACCCTTAAAATGTGCAAGTTAGTAGGTTTGCACAGACTTAAAAAGGGCATTCCAAACCTGGAACTGTTGCTTACCATTACCTTCAGCCCCAGTATGTAGATCTGCGGAAACATGGCAATATAAGGGAATTGTTAGTATTCAAACCCTATTATGGAAGGAGCCATGGCATAATTAATTAGGGAGGCTATTTCAGTACTCTTCTATATAATGAGACTGTTGCCATAATTTGTCGCCACATTACATGGCACAAAAGGGACAAGTGGATTTTGTTACAGGACAAGTAGATATATGAAGCATTCTGCCCCATGGACAAGTAGATATTTTATTAAATTCCACACTCCTGGGTTTCGAACCAGTAATCCTAGTTCTATCTTAGGGATATTCTCCACTGAAATCTTAAGCAACCCTTCCTTATTTCAGATGGATGAGATAAGGTTCAGTTAATAATATCCTGTTAGTTACGGTGTCAAAAAGACACTCAACTGCCATTTACAGGGCATGACACGGGAGGCCCGGGTGCCCTTAAAAGTACAACATTCGGGGGGCGTGGCTAGCCGCCGACGGGAATGGCCACACACTAGTGCGGCTCTGGAGCACTCACCCGATATCCTACCAAAATCTGACATTAATCTCAGTTCAAGGCTGTTGTACTTGTCGGACTATGCCCCTGGGACATTGGGCTTCAAGGTCCGCCAAATAATCAGCTCAATTTCACTGCAGACAAATACCAAAAGCCTGCACTGCTGAGGACAGCGGAATACCTAAAATGGCGGTGCCTCCAGTCCTGCTCGATCTATAGCTTGGTTAAGGTGAAAATACAGTGAGTCATCCGGATCTCGAGATCGGCAGTCCAACCGGGAGCTGCCGGTGAGAGCAAGTCATCCAACACCAAGACCCGTATGGGCAGTGGCGCACTGAGGACGTTGTGACGGCGTCTGGACTCCGGATTTCTCCTGAGGTCCCGAGTGGGTGGTGGAAGTGTACCAGCGCTGGGTAGAGTGGAGGGCATGCACCGCTCCCCAAGTTGAGCCCCGTCGGGGGAGCGGCAACAGGGGAAAATCTCCCTGCGCCGGGGGCCGCTGAGAACGTACGACGCTGCCTAAAGAAATTGAGGCTGCCGAGAAGGAGATCGTGGACTGCCCTGCACACACAAATATGCTGGCGGCGTATCCCGAAGAGATCTCCAGTGCTTGGAGCCCTGGAGGCATTGAGGCGCAACGTAAGGAAACATGGACAGCAAAACACTGGCGAGGTGAGAGAGCGCTCCAAATCATAGTACCACCCCAGTAAAAGAAGCGTAATTGCGGCCGCAGCGCGGTTTGGGTGCCAGCTCCAGGTCGTGGCAGTAAGCCTGGTGAGCGCAGGCCTCGCCCCAGATCTAAACCTAGACGTTATAAAGGATACAGAGACACGCCAGGTCCCAAGACTAACATCCAAGGTCGTGGCGGTGAGCGGGGGCAAGCGCAGGCCTGGCCCCAGATCTAAGCCTAGATGTCATAAAACATGCAGAGACGCGCCGGGTTCCAAGGGACTAACATCACAGGGGCGACAGGAAACTGCAACATTTGATCCGACCAAGAAGAGGTTCCATCCACCAACTACAACACAGACCGGGTACTTTTCTTGTCACGGCCACTAGGCCCTGACCGAGAGCCGGTCAACTGAATCAAAAAGAGCAAACAAATGGCAATTGCCCCGTGGACACTGAGGAATCTGCCTGGTCGAAGTGCCCACTGCAGCGAGCGTGGTATGATAAAATCTGGGGGAATAATCCACTACTGGACTTTACCAATACAGGCGTCTGGGCATAAAGTAAGTGTGCAAAACAAGACTTGTGAAAAGCCGGACATCAGGCCCACAACGCATAACTCAAATTCCCTCCTATCGTGGTGAAGCCAAGCACAGAATCCGGGCACAGACTCTTGTTAGGGAGGTGGGTAGTTTAAAATCCACCCGCAGGGCGGTAGGGAGGAGGGGGGGGGGGGATAGTTGGGAGTGGTGGGGGGGATTAGTTCGAAAGTTAATCAGGTCAAGCACAGATCTCTCAGACTTCGTCAAAGAAACTCACAGAAACACTTGTAGACTTCACACACTCGCATCACAAACATGGGTCCGATCGACGACACGCCAAAAGACATTACACAGAGCATCCTGTAGGGTTTTTCCCAGTGATGGGACATCAGACATGGTATAAAATGGTTCACGCAGACATCCCTGTTTGTAGAATGGCAACAAATCTCACTGAAACCTCACTAAAAATCCTTACGTGGAATGTAAACGGGCTCGGAGATACGTTAAAAGGGGGATAGTGTACAATACCTCTAGTGACATTCCCCGGATATAGTTTTATTACACAAAACCCACCTCGTGGGTAACAGCAGCAAAGCTTTAAAAAGATGATGGTACAAATTAGCAGTAACCACTGGTTTCACGTTTGGTTCTAGAGAAACAGGCATATTAATCTGCTAGAATCTTGCATTACGTTCACAAAGAACCTGGGCCAATCCACAGGGCAGATTTGCTATTCTAGAAGCAAGCTGGGAAGGGACGTCGATCAACATCATATCGGCTTATGCCCCCCACGCTCCATATACCAGCCCTCACAGACTTGGGGAAGATCATTCTAGAGCAGCCAATTGGATCGTTAATTCTGAGAGCAGACCGTAATAAGACATTAAATAACTGTACTGATCGGCAGCCCAGCCCGAAACACCACGCCCCCCTCAGAATTTCTCAGCGCTACGGGCCAGACGGACATAAGGCGTAATTTTAACCAGCACGTTTCCCAATTCACACTCTTCTCAGGTGCCCACATCAGCCTATCTCGTATAGATTATATTCTGATGCACACAGCAGACATAGGCAACCACAGGGAACCACGCTGCCTAGCACGCGGTGTGTTAGACCACTCCCTTGTCTTGGCCACTTTCACCTTCATGAAACATCGGCATAGACCCACTAGAACACTAAACCCATGGCTTCTCAAAATCCCCAGTATAAAAGAAAACCTGATACAACACATGGGCTACTATTTCAGAGAAAACACAGGTTCGGTAGAATCAGCGTAAACACTATGGGAAGCCTTCAAAACGGTGCTAAAAGGCCAAGCTTTAGCACTCAAGTTGGGATACATTAGAAAACAAGAAGGGGATGGATAGAACAACTCGATAACGAGCTCCAGAAAAGTGAAGAGGTGTTTATGCAGACCCCAAATGAAGCCAATAAACACGACATAAATATAAAAAAACTAGAGTACACAGCCTTCGTAACAGAGATGGCCAAAGCTAAACACACGGTAGTCCAACAAACTATACAAGCTGGAAGACAGGGCGAGTAAACTGCTAGCTTGGCTAGAAAAACGGGAGCAGGCAGGGCATTGGGTCCTGCAGCTACAAATAAACGGCACTGACTGCTAGTGTGTGTTACGGTAAACTGAGCGCTGTTATGTGATTTTAAAACTGCTATTTGCACAAACTGTTTTTGCACGCGTGAAAATCGTTTTTATTAATTATACAGCGTCCTGAGGCGGAAAGCCGGGACCTGTATTGTAACATTGCTTGCTATTTTTAAAACTGATTACTACGTTTTAAAATGAAATTGCACTCTGTTTTTACCTGAGTACAGCCGAGTAGAGGCGGCTCGGGCCGCCATTTTGGGTGAGGAAAGGGAGGAAGAGCTAGCATACTAGCGCTAAGCCCCTCCCGCCTTCCCGCCCTTTCCTAGATAAAAAGCCTCAGATCGACCATTCCCCCACTGACTGCTAGTGTGTGTTACGGTAAACTGAGCGCTGTTATGTGATTTTAAAACTGCTATTTGCACAAACTGTTTTTTGCACGCGTGAAAATCGTTTTTAATAATTATACAGCGTCCTGAGGCGGAAAGCCGGGACCTGTATTGTAACATTGCTTGCTATTTTTAAAACTGATTACTACGTTTTAAAATAAAATTGCACTCTGTTTTTACCTGAGTACAGCCGAGTAGAGGCTGCTCGGGGCCGCCATTTTGGGTGCGGAAAGGGAGGAAGAGCTAGCATACTAGCGCTAAGCCCCTCCCGCCCTCCCGCCCTTTCCTAGATAAAATGGCACCCTCATACAGGAGGCGCAGCGGACGGGCGCAGCGGGGGCGCCGGCGGGGCGCTGAAGGCGCACCAAAGGCAAGCCCGTCTGCGCTCGTCCGCGACAGGCCGGGACTAGGGACTACACTCCATGCCCAATTACCCACAGAAGATATTACCTGCACTATCTCGTACTCCAGCGCTGAGCTTAGGAGTCTGAACAAAGTAGGGGCAAGAAATACAACACACTGTGCTCGACTGGGACCATATGATGCTATGGGCCCTTTCTGCTGTCGACACTGTCAATGGGGAAGTGACACTAGGACAGAAGTCTGTACTAAAAATATCCCAACTCTGGCCCTTAAATGCATCTATCTCAACGCAAGATCTCTACCCAAACATGCGATAGAGCTGTGGGACCTATTGACAGAAATCAGACCAGACTTAGTTTTTATTACTGAGACCTGGCTCGATACCCATAGCACCCCAGACATCGCGACAGCCCTTCCAGCGGGATATAAAATTCTCAATCTGAATAGAGTGAAGAAAAGAGGCGGAGGGGTAGCCCTGCTATTTAGGGAATCCCTCACCTGTAGACAAGAACCTATCACACAGTCCAACAGCCATGAAGCAATGGCATTTTCAGTATCCGTAAACACTAATATTATATTTGGGGGAGTGATAGTTTATAACCCCCCCGCAAGCACTTTAGATTTTAGTACCCTTCTTTTCGCCCAAATACTACCGGTTTGTCTCAAAAATAAGAAAATACTTGTGATAGGCGATTTTAACGTACACTTTGATAGCTGCAGCAACCCATTCACGAAACAGTTAGTGGAGGACATGAATATCCTTCAGCTGACACAAATAATTAATCAGCCAACACATAGGGCTGGACATATTTTAGATCTGATTTTCTCCAATATGGGAGCCATTGACATCAATGCAATTAAACCATTGATATGGACTGACCACTCTATGATTTTGTTCACTATTAAAGTACCTACCAAATTTTCTAGACCCATGCCCCCAGCAACAGCATCAAAATTCTGTGGAAAAATTCCAGAATTATTTTTTACAGACAACCATAGGAAACTTTAATAATAATGAAATCGAAGAGCTCCAGAATAATATCAAGTGTGCGCTGGAACACTGCTCAGCTCCGCTCTCTAAACATAAACGGAGAGGCACAGTTTCAGAGAAGTGGTATAGACCTGAACTAAAATCCTTAAAAAGGAAATGTACATCTTGCGAGCACAATTGGAGGCTTAATAAAACCCCAGAAACGAGAGCCATATACAAAAGGGAACTTGCACTCTACAACAAAGCTATTAGGAAAGCAAAAAAATACTATTTCTCACGGAGGATAACAGAAAGCAAAAATTCGTCAAAGGAACTATTCAAAATAGTCAAAGAGCTATGCAGCCCAGTTAACTTATCAGTGGATCTTACCACCTCGCAGGAAGGCTGCAATAAAATTAATGACTACTTCTGTGAAAAAATTGAGACGATTTATGCTTCTTTTTCCAACATCGAATCAAAGCAACCACAACCTTGTGTAACATCTCCAGGTCTGGCTAGCTGTCCTAGATTCGGCCCTTTCTCAGAGGAGGAAGTGGACAAAGCTATGTTGGAAGTAAAATCAGGCTCCCCACTGGACCCATGCCCGCAACATATTTTCTCCCAATTAACATCAACAATCTGCCCAGTTGTAACCAAAGTTTTCAATCTATCATTGAACTCTGCTGAATTCCCGAAGCATTGGAAAAACGTCATAGTTACTCCCTTACTAAAAAAAGCAGGATCTGATATTCATAACCCGGCAAACTATCGGCCCATTTCCCAACTTCCCTACTTGTCTAAAGTGATGGAGAAATTGGTCAACAGGCAGCTCTCCAAATTCTTAGAGACCTATGATCTATTGGATAGTTCCCAGACAGGATTCCGGGCTAACAAGTGCACTGAGACAACACTCCTGGCAGTGTCAGACAACATCAGAACCAAGGTAGATCAGGGAAAGACAGTCGCCTTGATTCTACTAGACCTCTCGGCGGCATTTGACACCGTCCCACACCACCAACTCCTGGAAATCCTAGCAGCCAAGGGTATCCGGGATAAGGCATTAGGGTGGTTGCAGTCTTTCATACAAGACAGAACACAGTCAGTACGAATGGGTGATTTTGTTTCCCCTCCCCTGGACATTAAGTATGGGGTCCCACAAGGGGCCTCATTGAGCCCAACCCTATTCAATATATTTGTCTCCTCACTAGCCGATATCGGGAGAAAGTGGGGTGTTGGGATCTGCTCCTACGCAGACGACACCCAACTAATGATATCACTAGATGAAGAAGACGACCCTAAAAATAGGCTACTGAACTGCCTGACTGATCTAGCCAACTGGATGCATAGTCACTGTCTCAAACTAAACGCAGAAAAATCTGAGATTCTGCTGTTCGGTAGACATACACACCTATGGGATAACAGCTGGTGGCCCACAACTCGGGGCATCGCCCCTATCCCAGCATCAACGGCCAAAAATTTAGGTGTGACTTTAGATCATATGCGGAGTATGAAAACCCATGTATCCATAATCTGTGGCAAGGGCTTTGCAATAATCAAGATGCTCCGGCGAGTTTTTACATGGGTCCCCACGGAATGCAGGAAGATACTTGTCCAGTCTTTATTAATGAGTAGGCTGGACTATGGAAATTCCCTGTTTATGGGAATGGCGGACTATCTGTTTACGAAACTACAAGTCGTACAGAACGCTGCAGCAAAGGCAATTTGCAATAAAAGGAAGTACGATTCAGCCAAAAGCTGCCTGCGTGAGCTTCACTGGCTACCAATGAGACAGAGAGCTATCTTCAAGCTAATGTGCATAACGCATAAAGCATTGCACAATACGGGCCCTCGCATCCTAAAGAATAAAATCAGATTCTATGCTCCAACGAGGAACCTGCGTTCCTGCACGGCTGCGAGAGCAAACAACACTCGTGTGAAAACAGCTAGGATGGGTGGACGGGCGTTCTCCCACCTAGCGCCAAATAACTGGAACAAACTGCCGCAGGAACTCAGACTAATAGACTGTTATTTGTCCTTCAGGAAGCAACTAAAAACATTTCTTTTCCCAAAATCTGACTAAAGACAATCCCCACTCTGTTATCTGTTAACTATTCACTACTGTCAGGATAGCGCCGTGATATCCCATTGGGGATGATTGTTTGCGCTCTATAAATACCATAAATACAAATACAAATACTGACATTATCAGAGACCCACAAGAGATTGCGGAGGCCTTTGGTGACCATTTTGAATGACTATACACCTGAGTCATCACAACCACATCATAAGACTCATGGCAATTACTCTCAGACATTTCTTTATTAACCCTGTACCCCGAAGACCGAGACCCGCTTGAAGGAGACCCCACTGAGGAGGAAATCCCCTCAGCAATTAGTAGTATACAGTCCGGATAGGCAATGGAGCCCAATGGTCTCTCTATCGAATTCCTTAAACTCACTGCATCTCAGATCCAGTCATATTTATGAGATATGTATCTTGAAAGTAACAAGAAGGGGACCCTACCTGAAGACAAAGGTTGGCCTCAATAGTAGGTACTCATAAGAAGGAGAAACCAGCTGAAAACTGTGGCTCCTATCTACAGATTTCTTTAATAAATGCGGAGGCCAAAATCCTCGCAAAATACTAGCCTCCTGACTCGCCCTCATTATTACCAACATAATACATGCAGATAAATCGGGTTATATGACCAGCCGCAATACGGTCTTAAACATCCGTCGATTGAATAACGTCCTGGGTAGGAAACACATAATAGCGGAAGATGTGGTGATACTTTCACTTGATGCCAAAATGGTATTCAATACAATTGAATGGCCTTATCTCTTCGAGGTCCGGAACCGAATAGGCTTTGGTCCGAAATTCGTCAGGTGGGTTAAGCTCCTATACACAGACCTCAAAGGTTAAGTTAAAGTAAAGTAAATAACCGCACATCGCAGACGTTCCCGCTGAAAGTGGCACAAGACCAGGATGCACCTTATCACCACTGATTTTTTCCCTAATGCTTGAACCACTTGCAACCTGGGTTAGAGGCGATAGATTGCTATGGGGAATGAAATAGGCTAAGGGACAAGAGGACAGAATATCTCCATATGCAAACGACATTCTGCTATACCTCGCATCACCAGCAAAATCACAAAATTGAATTCTCCACATTTTTACAAATTTCAGCAAATACTCAGGCTACACTATTAAGTGGTCCAAACCGGTAATTTACATACTCCACGGACCGAACCCAAGACTGCCACCGAACTGTGTGGCTACAATAGCAGTGGAGGGCTTCCGTTATCTCAGTGTCCTTATAACCCCAGACCCAGATCCTTTTTTTACTCCAAAAACCTTGAGACTCCCCTACACAGATAGCAAAACGATGTGCAACACTGGAGGGAACTGCCTCTGTCATTATTGGGACGCCAAGACCTTTTTAGAAATGCTGGCACTGCCACGTTTCCTATATATCCTAAAGAACAGCCCCTATAAGGTTCCTGAATCATACTTCAAAAGCATAGACTGTGAAAATAGGTCATTGCTTTGGGCTGGCAAAACGCTACACATAGTCACACATAAATTAGCTAGAAGTTGGTACGATGGGGGTATAGCACTCCCCGACATGCACCTTTACTACTGGGTGTCCCAGCAGGTGGTTATTAATCACTGGGTGTACTATCCGCATACCAGTTGGATAGATACCAAATGGGGAAGAAAGGATACAACAGGGCCCTATACTCAAACCCCAAAAAAGGATGATATTTTGGCCCTACCACCCTAACCACTGACATCTGGCAAGGTACAATAACCCAAGCCACGCCACTGTGGAGACAGACAGACAGAGACAGACAGACACACACACACACACACACACACACACACACAGCCCCCCCCCCACACACACAACGAGGAACGGGGGGGGGGGCAGAAAAGCGAGCACAACGAGGCAACAGGGGGGCAGAAAAGCGAGCACACAGAGGAAACGGGGGGGGCAGAAAAGCGAGCACAAAAAAGCAACAGGGGGGCAGGAAAGCGAGCACAACGAGGCAACAGGGGGTGGGAGGGCAGAAAAGCGAGCACAACTAGGAACAGGGGGGTGGGGGGGACGAAAAGCGAGCACAACGAGGAACAGGGGGGTGGGGGCAGAAAAGCGAGCACAACGTGGCAACAGGGGGTTGGGGGGGCAGAAAAGCGAGCACAACAAGGAACAGGGGGTGGGGGGAAGAAAAGCAAGGACAACGAGGAACAGGGGGGTGGGTGGCAGAAAAGCGAGCACAACGAGGAACAGAGGGGTAGGGCGGCAGAAAAGCGAGCACAACGAGGCAACAGGGGGTTGGGGGGGCAGAAAAGCGAGCACAACGAGGAACATGGGGGTATGGGGGCAGAAAAGCGAGCACAACGAGGAACATGGGGTGTGGGGGGCAGAAAAGCGAGCACAACGAGGAACAAGGGGGTGGGGGGCAGAAAGGCGAGCACAACGAGGAACAAGGGGGTAGGGGCCATACATACATAATCTTTTCTTAGGTGACCTATGTTGCAATCGCCGAGTCACCAAATCCTGAGATGTCATGTCCCACCATGGCTGAGTGATGTAGTGCCTTTGTAGTGATTGCTGTGATTGTATTGCTAGTTGATATTTTTTGTATTCCGAGGTGACATTTCATTGAGGGGGAGGGGTCTTTAAATAATGAAAATCTCAAATCATTATATGAATAAAGTAAAAATATACAAAACTGGCACTGCTTTCACTAATCGTTAGCAAACCAAACATCACATGAGAAGGAGAATCCTGGTACAGCCCAGGCGATTGCAAAAAAGCTACTTTTAGTTTTATGTTTCTTGCGAGATTTCCTATGCTCCCCTAGGCAATGGTGTGTGTGTATCAGACTGGTCCTCTTAAAAGGGATTTCAGCTTTGGCCCACATTGAGTGTAATTTGGTGCATGTTGACTTCGCCATGGTCCGTGTTCATCAGAAAGTCACGTAAACGTGGGTCAAAGCTGTCTGTGGTTGTATCATGTTTAGTGTTTGAGAGACCACTCCTACCTGGACCCTGACACCGACCGGACCCTGGCTTATTAAGAAATGGTGGCACCCATACTCAAACCATGCGTGTTACAGTGAGTCTCAAACCAGGCTGGTAATGCTATGATTTAAATGTCTATAGTGTGCATTTTCCCTTCAAGATGTTATCAGCGAAGGTACATATATAGTTAGTTTGCTGGCTAGCTAAGCACTCTAAATAGTTTTTCATGCTAATAGTTGCTGGTTAGACGTGCACTTTGATCATTGCGTTTCCTGCTATTCTTCCTGCTGTTCTCGTGTCTATAGAGAACGCTGCCTGGCGGGAGATGTGTCCAGTGACTCTTAGATTGACGTGCGAGGCAGGAGACCGCGATCTGGCCATGGCCAGCTGCCTGGAGCTGGGAAGAGCCGGCAGCAAAGTAGCGATGGTGTCCCCTCTGGTGGCGTGATGCCGCCTCACAGAGGTCCAAGGCGTGAAGCTGGCACCATCTGACGCCCTGACCTTGTCAGTTCTCATGAGCAGCGGGTACAGGCTGTTCGCTATCAGCCCGGCGCTGGGAGGATGCGATTAGCGGCCTAATGGGCGCAAGCACGCCTCTCGCGGGCGTTGGCGGGGAGTGGGAGGCGGCGTATTGATCTGAAAGGCTTCCAGTGCACAGTCGGACCGCTCAGGCCCGCATGGCTTCACACATGTGGGCAGCTTGCCTTGGCACTCTAGTGGGCATCAAGTCATCGTTAGAGCCCCGGCTCATTCCACCTAATGAGCAAGTAGGCTCATTGCACACCCCACGCCTCTTGGTTACTTTTCGCAGTGAAAATGTTAAAACAAATATCTCAGTCCATACCGCACACACGCAAGGTTTCCGCGCAGTGGCCCTGGAGAAAAACAAAACAATTAAAGCGTTAAGAGACATTTTAGGAGCTCGCGCCAGCGGCAGCAGCCTTCCAGCGCTCTGCAGCAGGACGACTCTAATTGTTTCATTAGGAAGCCTTGAAGCATAGGAAAGGCTTCAGTGTGGGCAAGAGGAAAACTCGGAGCAGCATGCCACTGAACTGCAACCGCTCCTTGCACCCTTTCGGACAAACTGCTATAGAAAACAAGAAAAGCGAGTCTGCTCACGCTGCCTGCCCACGCAAGTCGGCCCTCTGATTGGGTAATAAGGAACATCAATCAGAGGGCCGACAGGCGCGTGCAGGCAGCGTGATGAGGGGCGTGCTCTCTCCCGATGACGTCAGGGAGAGAAAGAAGAGCAAAAACACACCCCTCTATCCCAAAAAGACGGGGCTTAAATGGAGTGACGCCCCTCTCCTCCTATGGCCGGCCAGCATTTACGAGGCCAGCCAATGGAGAAGAGGGGTAGGTTTAAGCCCCCAATACTGTAAACATTAAATCTCGGCTGCGCAACACTGCTGCGCAGTGTACGCTAGGCCGAGACCTAAAAAGGGAGAATGCTCCGGGTCTCAGAGTTACAAAAAGAATATGACCTAGGGTAGCGAGAAGTATTTTGTTACATGCAAATCCACCATGCTCTGATTACAACCATCTCTACACAGGGTGAGATATTGGTGGCATCCCAGTTAGAAGATAGACTTCTATCAGAACCCGTGAGTAAAAAAGCCATTTCTATGACATACCAAAAACTCTGGGTCAAGTAGGTTGTTACACTCAATTGACCATGAAAAATGGCCAGTAAAGCTAGGGCCACTTGAAGACGAAGAGTGGCAAACCGCGTTAATGTGCCCCCGTGAGGCTGCTAGCCCACTCAAATTCCTCCTCATAAAGCTCCAAATACTGCACAGAACATACTTAACTGGGACTACCCTCCCTAAAATAGGGTGTAGAAAAGACCCACGATGCCTCAGACACTGCAAGGAAAAGGCCTCATTCTATCATGTGCTATGGAGTTGTCCTAATATAATACCATTCTGGGGAAAAGCCACACAGCATTTACAAAACGCAATGGGTAAAGAAATCCAACTAACACCTAATTTGGGACTCCACAATATATGGGATGCCACAGATCTCACCACAAAAGAACAACAATGGCTCACTTTGGGGGTTACATTGGTCAAACGCAATATTGCGAGGCATTGGGAGGCTGGTGATGCACCGACCTCGAGGGGATGGGCAAAAGATAAGGATAAATGCATGATTTCTGAAAAGAAAGTGATTAAAAGCAGAGGGTGTCCGAAAAATTGGGATAAAAAGTGGGGTAAATGGAATCTATATAGAGGAGAGATTTACATCTCCCCATCAACCGAAATGGTGGGGAAAGGAAAAAGGGACAGGTGCTGAGGAACCTGAGAATATGCACTCCAGGAGTCACACAGGAAATGTGTATTTTTTTAATGAATGTACAAAACGTTGTCTTTATAATGAACCACCACAATGACCAGTACTCTGTACTACTGTGGTAACCAATAAAAAAATGTTTTTTTAAAGTGCAGCATTCTATTGTATTTCTTGCATTGCTGTAGCCATACAGGTATGTTGCCCTATTCTTCCTGGTCATGCACTTAAAGAGAATAAAACGGATTTGGAAGGTTTTTAAAATGTCACTTTGTCCTATATTTAGTGACATTTAAAGGCTGTATTAATTTTCTTCCATCTTTTAAAGTAAATTCAAAGAACTGGCAATATAGCCTTTCTAGGGCTGAAATATTTGTGTCACATGTATCTTCTGACCTTTCTGATGTTGCGCAAAGATAGTACACAAAATGTGAGTTTGGAAACGGTCTTGAGATTCCACTGAGATAAAACTAGGATTACAGGTAAGAAACCATTGCTTTCTTCTCACCTGATCTTAAAAAATATGTGGTGGGATACAAATAGTTTAAATAAAAAGGCAAACAATTAAATCTCACCGGCCTGAAGAATTGAAAAACGATTTATTTATGGTAATAATCTATACAAGGACAGTTTGTTGGGGTTTGGGTCTGGTGAACCAGCAGGCTCCCCAGACACGTTGGTACTCACCTGCCTGCTTCGCCAAGAAGTTATACAGTTCAAAAAGCATTTGTTGGACAATCTTCTTCTGTTCTCTCTGGCAGTACTGAAAGGAAAAAACGCTGAATTAAATACAAGCAAGTGTGTCTTGCCCAGGACAATCAAGACTATTGAGAGACAAGCATTTACAATGCAATGGTCTCGGCATTATTAAAGGTAGAGCTATTGGCATTGCTCATTATTTTTATTTTTTTTGTAATCAAAAATAAATGGCATTGTCATTTACAGTGCCAATAGCTTAATCGCTCGCAAATGCATGACTTATTGCATTTACGCCCACACAGAGCCACACACACAAAGCCACCCACACACACACACACACACACACACACACACACACACACACACAGAGCCACCCACACAGTCATTCTAATAGAGCCACCTACACAGAGTCACTCTCACACAGACAGAGCCACCCACACATAGAGCCACCGACAAAAAAAGCTATCCACAGAGCTACACACACAGACAGAGCGCTACACACACACACACACAGACAGAGCGCTACACACACACACACACAGACAGAGCGCCACACACACACACACAGCCAGAGTGCCACACACACACACACACAGCCAGAGCGCTACACACACACACACACAGACAGACAGACAGAGCGCTACACACAGACACACACACACACAGACAGAGCGCCACACACACACACACACACACACACACACACACACAGACAGAGCGCCACACACAGACAGAGCGCCACACACAGACAGAGCGCCACACACAGACAGAGCGCCACACACAGACACACATCTTCTCACCTGCACAAAGGAAAGGACAAAAATGCACACAGGCTTCGATCAAACACCTTCCAGATTAACTGCCCAGACTGCAGCAGCACGCCCAGCTTCAGACCCAGCATTTACCAACCAAATACACTTCCGCCACAGAAGCAGCACTGGCTGGTGAGACTAGCCAGCTACCAGGGTAAAACCAGACAGAGCAGATTTTCTGAAGTGGCCACTACCCACAAGACAAGGAAGCCACCAATTTCCAGGACATGGGTCACCAAGACTAACTATTAGTCAGTCAAAGCTCTAGCCTGTAGAAGGGACAATCCAAAAACCACTTGTAACACAGCCCACACAGCTCTCACAGCCCACACAGCTCTCACAGCCCACACAGCTCTCACAGCCCACACAGCTCTCACAGCCCACACAGCTCTCACAGCCCACACAGCCCACACAGCTCTCACAGCCCACACAGCTCTCACAGCCCACACAGCTCTCACAGCCCACACAGCTCTCACAGCCCACACAGCTCTCACAGCCCACACAGCTCTCACAGCCCACACAGCTCTCACAGCCCACACAGCTCTCACAGCCCACACAGCTCTCACAGCCCACACAGCTCACAGCCCACACAGCTCTCACAGCCCACACAGCTCTCACAGCCCACACAGCTCACACAGCTCTCACAGCCCACACAGCTCTCACAGCCCACACAGCTCTCACAGCCCCCACAGCTCTCACAGCCCACACAGCTCTCACAGCCCACACAGCTCTCACAGCCCACACAGCTCTCACAGCCCACACAGCTCTCACAGCCCACACAGCTCTCACAGCCCACACAGCTCTCACAGCCCACACAGCTCTCACAGCCCTCACAGCCCACACAGCTCTCACAGCCCACACAGCTCTCACAGCCCACACAGCTCTCACAGCCCACACAGCTCTCACAGCCCACACAGCTCTCACAGCCCACACAGCTCTCACAGCCCACACAGCTCTCACAGCCCACACAGCTCTCACAGCCCACACAGCCCACACAGCTCTCACAGCCCACACAGCTCTCATCTCTCACAGCCCACACAGCCCACGCAGCTCTTTCAACCATCGGTTTCTTCGAATCATTACTCCATTGTATGCAGACAATACAGTTACCAACAAGAGTACAACAACTCCCAAAGGTGGGTTTTGGGGGAGGGGGGTGTAAACAATGCAGATTAATATCCGGGATATATGACACGTGCCTTACCAAAAGGTGGTATGGCAACATGGTACAGCAAGTCCAGCACGTAATAACTACCTCAACAAAAATCGCTTGATATCCAAACGAAACCAGTCGCCCACGAGGGAAAGGGCACGGCGCATGCGTCGTTCACAGTGAGCCATCCAAAGGAACCACTTCTAAGGAGCAATGCAGTAGCCAGACGGACCAGGCAAAGGGAATCTAGAGGGCATCTTTTTTCTGCTGGTCTCAGCATCCACTTGAAGAACGGATGCATATATACAGGGATTAAAGAGGTTTCAGTGAATGACGGATGTGGTAGAGCCGATGTTAACGGCAAGTCTGTAAATCTGGCCAACGGTGTTACGTAAAAACAAGACTGGCAAATAATGGCAGTTACAACTGACTATTATTGGCAGGGAGGCAGTGGTCATCACACACACTTTCGAGGCAGGGCGACAGAAAAGCCAAATCCTAGACCATAGGACAAGTTGAGTGGAACATTGTATTTAAACTGCCTCTGATAAGGCAAACTACTCGGCAAACCAAGTATAACTTAGTTATGGATCGCCAATTAACTGGGAAAACATAGGGGCACAACAATAACATCTCATGCGCGCGCTAAACAGATTTGTTTTATTGGTGGGTGGCAGCAACCGGCCCACGGGGAACGGCCACTATGTACCGGTAAAGGAGAAGGCACTAAGTTACTTCCAGGATGCCCCTTCATTTCCATAGTCCTGACGAAGCCCCATCATTTTACCAGGAGGGGTTGAAACATTTCGACAAGCTAATGTAACAAACAGGAAATGTGTCTGTTTCATCCAATAAAAAAAATGTTGTAGTACCTTCAACAGTTGTCTGTTACTGTGATAAAAAACGTTGTGTATTTCTGCAGTGTAGCCACGCAAAAACCTTGGTTTTGACACTGGGGACATATTGCATTAAGTGTTTGATTGTTCTGGTAATGTTTTTTTTGGGGGGGGTGGGTATTTTTTTTTCATGCTTGAACAAGTATAAATAAAACAGGGCTTCTCTTTATACCAGGAGTGGCTGGTTGTGTTCTAGATTCCAACTGTGTTATTTTACCTGTTACTTATATAATACTGTTCAGAGCATGGACTACCTCATTATTTTGTAAAGGATGCCAGGGTGAACAGCTGCTGCCTGGGATTTGACAGATGAGTGAGAGCAGACCCGAGTCCTGGGTGGAGGGCTGTAATGGAATGCTGAAGGTGGGGGCACACACTGCGCAGCATGTCTACACCCCCACGGACACTAAGGGGCAGGCACGGGTAAAGGGGGGCACACACTGCGCAGCATGTCTTTACACTCCAAGGGACAGTAAGGGACAGTCATGGACAGTAGAGGAGTCCAGATCAGCTGCATGTTTTTACACCCCCCACGGACAGTAAGGGACAGACACGGACTGTAAGGGACAGACATGACAGTGGAGGAGCCAAGATCAGCTGCATGTTTTTACACCCCCCACGGACAGTAAGGGACAGACACGGACTGTAAGGGACAGACATGGACAGTGGAGGAGCCCAGATCAGCTGCATGTTTTTACACCCCCCACGGACAGTAAGGGACAGACACGGATTGTAAGGGGCAGACATGGGCAGTGGAGGAGCCCAGATGAGCTGCATGTTTTTACACCCCCCACGGACAGTAAGGGACAGACACGGATTGTAAGGGACAGACATGGGCAGTGGAGGAGTCCAGATCAGCAGCATTTCTTTACACCCCGCGGACAGTAAGGGACAGACACGGACTGTAAGGGGCAGACATGGGCAGTGGAGGAGCCCAGATAAGCAGCATTTCTTTACACCCCACGGACAGTAAGGGACAGACACGGACTGTAAGGGGCAGACATGGGCAGTGGAGGAGCCCAGATCAGTAGCATTTCTTTACACCCCACGGACAGTAAGGGACAGACACCGACTGTAAGGGACAGGCCTGGACAGTGGCGGCACCCAGATCAGCCGCATGTCTTTACACCCCCACGGACAGTAAGGGACAGGCAAGGACAGTAGAAGAGCCCAGATCAGCAGCGTGTTACACTACCACGGACAGAAATGGACAGGCACGGACTGTAAAGGGCCGGAAGGCACACACTGCGAAATGGGTCTTTACACCCCCACGGACCGTAAGGGACACACACAGACTGTAAGTGGGGGGGATACATCAGCAGCATGTCTTTACACCCCCACGGACAGTAAGGGACAGGCATAGACCGGAGAGGAGCCAGATCAGCAGCGTGTCTTTCAATGTCCACAGACAATAAGGGACAGTCACGGATTGTAAAGGGGCGGAGGGCACCAATAAGCAGCATGGCTTTACGCCCCCACGGACAGTAAGGGGCAGGCATGAACAGTGCAGGAGCTGAAATCAGCAGCATGTCTTTACGCCCCCACGGACAGCAAGGGGGGGGGGGTAGGCATGGACAGTGGAGGAGCTGAAATCAGCAGCATGTATTTACGCCCCAACGGACAGTAAGGGGCAGGCATGGACAGTGGAGGAGCTGAAATCAGCAGCATGGCTTTACGCCCCCACGGACAGTAAGGGGCAGGCATGAACAGTGCAGGAGCTGAAATCAGCAGCATGTCTTTACGCCCCCACGGACAGCAAGGGGGGGGGGGGTAGGCATGGACAGTGGAGGAGCTGAAATCAGCAGCATGTATTTACGCCCCAACGGACAGTAAGGGGCAGGCATGGACAGTGGAGGAGCTGAAATCAGCAGCATGGCTTTACGCCCCCACGGACAGTAAGGGGCAGGCATGGACAGTGGAGGAGCTGACATCAGCATGTATTTACACCCCCACGGACAGTAGGGTGCAGGCACGGACAGTGCAGGAGCGGAGTGCACACACCACCAGCATGTCTTTAAACGCCCACGGACTGTAAGGACACCCACAAGAAGGGGGAGACCAGCCCACACAGGGACAGTGATGGGCCCCACTGAGCGTACAGGTGCAGAGGATCACAGCTCATGCTCACAGCACCGCAGACCTGGGCTGGCTGCGCCCCAGCTCTGCCCTAGTTTCCTGCTCCCGCACACACGGAGCGCAAGGGAGGCGCGCGGCATATTAATGCCCTGTGGGTTTAGCACTACCCCAGCTCTGCAGCACTGCACCTCTGCCTGCAGCCCTGGGCACGCTGCCTGGCACGGGCCCGGCGCGCATGTTTTACCGCAGCACAGCGAGACTAGGTGACTGCTGGGAAGCGTGGGACAGCGGAGCCCTGTGCCATCTGGCACAGGTCTGTCCATGCGCAGGAGCGGGGGCACCCAGACCCGTGACGGAGGATGCCAGCACCTCCCACCATCTGAGCCCCCTCCGTCCTTTGCATCCGCCCCCTTCGGCCGAGCGCCAGACCTGCAGCATGCACCAATGTCTGCGGGAGACGAGGGCCCTCCCTCCCGCCGAGGCGGTGCGGGCGAGCATCGGTAGCGCTTGGGCGGGGCAGAGTGTGCAGTAGGCGCACGGTGGCCTCCTGGCCTGGTGCTCTCACGGTCCGCAAAAGAAGTTCAAAAACCCACAGAACAAGACACACCTCAGTAGAATTCACATGACCCCTTCCGACAGGAGACCTTTGTTCTTCGAAGGCTCTGTCGGTTAGGCGGCTCCTGCGGGGCTCTGTTTGCGCGTAATTTGCATCCGAGTGTAATTTCCCTGCCTGAGGCCGTGCAAAAGAATTGGGTAATGAGTGGAACTTGATGTATAATGAAAGGTAACATTTGATATTTAAGCGCCAAGAAGCAAACTAAAAATGCAATTCAGAAAGTAGCTGCCCAGTTTTGTATCAATTATCGAGTGCCCATAAAGCCCTTTCATCAACTCCCAGTATATGATTCCTTGACACCAACAGGCAAGTAAGGGGCAGAGGTGTTGAACCCAGTTCGCTGAATGTGACTCTTTTTTTATTATTTACTAGTTTTTGGGGTGCGGACTTCCACGCGAGCCTGTAGGTGCTCGGAGAGACAGCTGCAAAATGGCGGCCGCAAGCTTCCGAATTTTTCGGAATTGGGGGCGTGGTTTTGTGGTTCTGAGTGACTACGCCACTGTCTAAAGAACAGCAAAACTTACGCCCCCAAATCCGAAAAAGACGGGGCTAAATCGGAGTGACGCATCTCTCCTCCAATGGCTGGCCTCAGTTTAGAAAGTCAGCCAATGGAGGAGAGACGAAAAGAGAGGCGGGATAAAGCAGCCACTCTAAGAAACAATAATTCTCCGGACTTCCGGCTTGGCCCCATGCCAAGCCTACGGTCCCTCGACCTAAAAAAAGGTACCTGCGTGAAAATGGTTATTGAAGAAGGATGTGCCCAATGTCCATACTCATTACATGGTACATAGTGAAATAACGGCCAGTGACTGCAGGCATCACATTTTTTAAAACACCAATTTTATTGCAATGTGTCTAAAAATGCAATAAAAAACATGGGGGGGGTGGAATTGCTCATTCTTCACTTTAATAATTCACATCAGCAGGATAGTTTACAAAGACAAAAATAATGATTGAAAAGCACCCTAGCAAGGTTGCAACATTTTACATGATTGATGTGTGACCACATCTCTAAGTTTGATGCTCTTACTCTTTTTAGGGCATTATTATGAGTAGCCATTTGTTTAGTGTGGGAATACAAGGAGCCCAGAATTTCAGATTGTTGCAAGTATCCTCACACCAAATGAAGTACATAGTAGTGCTGTTCTGGATGGTATCAGCAGTGGGGCAGCAAAAAGGGGTTGGCAAGTCATGAAGGCATTAGGAGCCTTGCAGGGCCTGCAAGAGAATGCGAAGGTCACAGTAGAGGTTTGCACAGACCACTACTCACTAGGAAGCGCAGTGACCAGGTATAGAAAAAGCACTGAGGACTAGCAGGAAACGTACAGATAAATCCGAGTTATTTGACATTAGTAGTCTACAGAATCTCAAGTGGGATTAACTTGAAAGTTACTATGGGGTCTGGAATGCATTCATATAATATATGGACTCATAATATATAAAATTGTAGATGGGCACCTGTGAGCAACGTGGACGTTTTTCACTGCTGGCTAGAGAGCAACATCAAATAGACAATGAGAGCCATCCCTCCCCATAAGCTTTTCCAATTGCTTTTGCCATTAAAAACTGGGTTTAAATTACAATACAGACTATCAAACCTGCCCCTCGTTTGTTATGGGTCTCAATTTTGAACTCTAAAGCAGTGTTATTTAGACTGCCTCAAATATGGTAATAGTTCACAGATCCTGCGGCTCTCTTGTATAAAATTGGAGGAATTGGGCAGACTTTTACTTTTGCACACGCCCCCAAAATAAAGAAACCAGATAAAAATTGGCTTTTGGTTCATGAAGAGGTCCCTTATGTCTAGGTTTAAACTTGGTGCCATATGCCCTCTTTCCTTCCGGCCAGCATAGTAGTGAGTCAGTCAGCCTTTGTCCATGTGACGAGTCATCTGAGCAGTCTTTACTGCATTTTATGTTTTTCTGTAAATATTATCGTCAGTATGCAAATGCTTTTTTAAATTCCTCTGCTCAATAGGTATACTTTTAAAAGATGCAGACCCAAACTTATTTGTCCACAATTGTTTATTGAGCAGGATGTATGCCCGGCAATGAGAATCTTTTGAAAATCAGTTGTGGGTCTTCGTCAGTGTATGCTTTATTAAGATTTTGTATTATAATAATATTAATAATAATCTTTATTTGCGTGATCACTTAAAACCATTGCAATGATAAAACAGCAGTATTCAAAGCCTCCATAGTTAAAACAATAATTGTGTACCAAAGTTTACAGTTTGCTTTTACACCAGGACTCTAGATACCACATTTGGACCATGTATAAGAAAAAAAAAAAGGAAAAAATGTTCAAAGGTCCAAGGATACAGGGATGAGAGGGTCCATGGTCAATGGCAATGTGCAAAAGCCGCAGTGTAAAAAAATAGCTCCCTAGACAGCACGTGTGGGCAATGTGCAAAATCAGCTGCGTGCGAAAATAGTGCTCTCGTTAACAAGATCGATGGAAGTTAATAGTCGTTGTCCAGCTGCGATGTGAAGAGTCAACAGTGTACGGAATAATTATCCGAGCAGCAGGAGCGGGCAATGTGCAAAGTCAACAATGGGTGAGATAGTTCTCGGAGTAACTAGAGCGATGGTGGCTCATGACTGGTTGTTGAAGGTTGGGGCCAGATTGGGCAATTAAATGCTGGTGTTTAAAATGTTTCTACTTTTGCCCATAAATTGTACGAAGTGGCAGGCCAACTGAACGTCTCCACCTTCAAACCATGCTTTTACTGCCTGCCTGCATGTTCTTATCCCCTTAATCTTTAGGGTGGGGTTTAACAGAAGTTTGCTTTAGTTTTTTAGTCTTCCAGATATGCACAATAGATGTATCACATCCTCTTTTGCTTTCCCGCATAGGCGACAGTTAGTTGCTGTCTGTAGTAGTTTCCATGGAGGCAAGTGGAGCAGCGATGGAAGAATACCTAGTCGAAGATGAAGATATTTTTCCTTTGTCGCTTTCGTGAATTTTGTTCCTAAGTAAGATTGAGGGGAGGCTTCAGAGTAACTCTGCAGGATGAACCATCTTTATGCCCTTTCTTTTAGCACAGCTTTATCCTCCACGAAGGACACCATTTTGACTGTTTTATTGACAATTTGTTTGAAGCTTTTATGGGTCCCATCAGCCTCCCAAAGTTCCCGTAGGCCCAGCCGATCTATTGATTCTTGTAGGTAAATTATGGCCATGCTGTCTTTTTAGGTCTCGCTAAACCAACCCTCATGCGTTGTTCTGCGAGAGTATAGTAGGCAAAACAAACTCTTGAAACCAGCGAGGATTGTCCCCAATGCATGTGAGGTACTCAAGCGTGACGCTTCCCCAGCGCGCGCTTGGCCTCACTTCTCAATCACACCCCATATGGTGTTCCCTCCCACTCGCTCGCACATCAAAGGCTGCTGCCCCCCGCCAATGCGCTCCCGCCCTGCCTCCCCACCGCAATGCCAAGAGCTTGTCCTGGTAGCGCGCGCCCGTGCGCACAACTCGCGCTCAGCACTGCTATGCGCTGACGCTGCCCTATCTTTAGCTTGACCCTCGCCTACACATACGGAACTTGTGCTGACACTGCCACCATCACATCGATTAGAAGAAAGCATTCTACATAAGCTAAGCTACAAGCATTGACCCTATGGTTACACCCAAGTCTTCATAAACCAGATCAGCTTTTGATGGTATGGCTGTGCTCTTTTTCTTTAGAACCATTTGTCTCTATCTCACTTCAGTGCTGTTTCTGATTGTGGCCTTTTGTGGAATGCTGAATGTCAGCAGGATTCTGTGGCGGCTTGAATCTTTATTCTGTTCATGCTTCATAAATTGAGCCAATGCTTGTTAATTTTATAACTAGTTGCCAATTTTGTCTGATGCCGACCAAATCCTAACATCACCGCGGGCTGCTTCTAGTGGGGTATCTGTGGTTGCTCAGAGCGCCCTTCCCGTTACGCTCCTTCAATGGTCTTACTTACACGGATCCCTCTCAGCCTGTCCCGGGCCTCGTATAGATAGAGCGCCTGAGTGACTTCGATCCTGCAGGCAATTACCGTGGGGACGGACTGTGACGCGCGAAATGCAAGCCCCGCACACGTGTTATCCACAGGCCCATTGTATTACATGGCCAGACCCGCCAGTACACTCCCCCCCCCTAAACAAAGCTGCCTGCGAGCTTGGCACTGCACCGTAATATATTGGAGTTAACTTCTGTTCGAAGTTTATAATGCATCAAAATTTGAAAGTTGTCATTTACTTTGTGTACTTATTTATTCACTTTAGGATGGCAAGTCGTTCTTTTTATCTCTTTTAAGCAGCCTACTATGCTTCGTCCTATTAATAGGAAGTATATTATTCATTGTTTTTCTACTTCATTGCTGTACAATATGTGCACTTTTATTTTGCATTGATATTTTCTCAGGGTCCTTTGCATGTACTGCCTTAATGCTTCATGAATTAAATGTCGAACAGAAAATAATCCTGTTTGCCTTCACACCAGCAATGGATACTTATTATTTATAGATCACTATGCCCACCCAAGCAAGCTTGTTTTTACTTGAGTCCCTTCAATTGATATGTATTCAGAGTACAGAGTTCGGCTCTCTTGATTTTGTACCACCATTTGACAAAGGTGCCTTTGTGTGCTATTTGTTGCATCTGCAGGCCAGCTTCTAATCTTATTTGCGCCAGTGAGTTGTATTTAGGTAGGTTGAATATTATTCTCAGAGCTCTTGCTACTGTATCGTCCAGCATACTCTCGTCCTTTGCCCCGTAGACACTCGCTCCAGTAAGTGATTGTTGGAATAAGCTTTGCTTGAATCACCTGGAGCAGAGGCTGGAACCGGTAGTTTTGCGTTTGATGTTTCTTAATGCAACTGCAGTTACGTTACTTCTCCTTATTATGGCCTCTATTTGACCTCAAATGTACATTTGCTATCCATTCTGACGCCTAGGTATTTAAATTCTTCGACTGCTTCTTGCAGGGGAACTACCAAATGCCAATGATGTCTGGGAGCGTTCTTTTTAGCTTGGTTTAACCGCATTACTTTTGATTTGTCTAGGTTTATAGGTAATCCATTGTCAGCAGAAAGGTCTTGCGTGGTGTCTAGTAAGTGTTGGCGGCCAATCAGAAAACGGCAGATCAGTACAAGATCGTCGGCATAGAGTAAGTTTGAGAGGGTAAGTTCTCCTATCTTTGGGACGTAGGAGTTGCATTTGTCCTACCCTTTCGAAAGATCTGACATAAAAAGATTGAATAAAGTCGGGCCAGTACGCAGTCTTGTTTCAGCCCCTCAGTCGTTGGAATCTTTCTGGATAGGCGGTCGCCAGCTCACAGTTTTATTTGGACCCAGGTGTCAGTATGTAGGAGGATCACCCGATTCAGGAGAGCAGATGGAATTCTTCTTTTGGACACTTTATCCCAGTTTCTTCCTGTTGATATTGTCAAAGCCGGATGAATAGTCAATGAAGCAAACAGAGTAGCAAATTGGCATCTCTTACAGTATCTGTCAGAAGGGAGAGGGTAAGTATATTTGTTGTAGTTCCTGTGTGCTTAGGGAATCCCGTTTGGTTAAGGGGAATGATTGCCCTTTCGGTCGCCCAATATGCGAGTTCTTCCAAGAGAAGGCCATTGTAGTATTTGGTATCACTGCCTATTAAGGCGACCAGCCTGTAATTTTTGCTTCATTATTATTGCTTTTCTTTTGTATTGGGGATATGATTGGCCCCTTCCAAGAATCTGGTATTCTTTCTACTTCAAGGATCTGTTTAAAAAGTGGTAGTTGTGCTGCCACCCAATAATCCAGATCTTGCTTGTACCGGATCGGAGGGATAAAGCTGGGACCCGGCACCCTTCTTTCCTGCCTTTTGCTAGCCTTTTAGTAATCCGTTTGCCAGTGAACGCAAAAGGGATAATTGGCAATGATTTATCTGGGTCAGTTTGCCCACCGGGCATGAATTCAGATCTCTGTTCTTCGTGCATAGTGCCGGCAAGTTCTGTATTGAACTGATGCCAGAGAAAGGTGGCCCAGGCTTCATCTGTCAAGTGTGAGCTGACTACATGCACACTTGGGTCCTGTAAGCGGTTAATTGTGTGTCAGAACCTTGCGCTGTTTGCTTTTATGCCGTGTAAGAGCTTGGCCCACAACTTTTCTTCTGATTCCATTTTCGATTGCCAAATTAGCCATAATTTCTTATTTTTAACTGCCTTACTTAATTTTGGATGCCATAATCTGAACCTGATCGGCAGAGCCTCCATATAGATCCGTTTGCGTGCTTGAGATGCCTCTGATGCATATTTTGTGTGGTCGAGAGATGACTGCATTGTATGCTTTGTGGCACAGGAGGAATCCCAAGTTGAGGAGTGTCTCTTGTTGTTGAATGAGGCTAATCCCTTGCTGTGTGGGCTCTGCCACGTTTTTTGTGAAGATTTCCCAGCAAATTAGTGTGCTTGTATTGGTCCCTTTGTTTTCTTCCCAGAGAGTCTTTGCCAGAGCCAGTAAGTTTTCTGGGAGGCCCATTTTGCATTTGATCCTTCTGTAGTTGACTATGTATGGAGCTTGGGTCCTCCACTGGTTGAGTTAATACTATACCTTGTATGTTCATTGAGATTTCTTGTGGTAGGTGGTCGCATGGTCTGATGTTCCTATTTGAAAATCTACGACTTTGCTGATCAAAAGGTAGGGTTACGAAGGTGTAATCTATTGATGTGATGGTTGATACATTATGGAAGGTTGCTGCCGGAGGACGGTTGCCCGGGAAACCCCTATTTAGTGCGACCAAGCTCAAAATGTTCCAAATCCTTTAGACTTCTTTTGGTAACCTGGTTTGCTCGCCCCATTTGCATTCTTCCTAATGACGGATGCTCCATGCAGACAATTGTTCTTCCAATCGTTGGTCCCTGTCTGGGGACCCTGTTAGATGCATGTTAAAATTGCCTGTTCCCATTAAATTTGGCATAGAGTCTTCGCTTCGGATAGTATCCTAGTTATTTAAGTTCCCAAGAGTTTCGCTCTATTAATTTTGTCGTGAGGGTGGAGGTATATATTTAGTAATATTAGTTGTTGATGTTGTGATCGGCTCCTAGGTCTATTTTAATTGACTTTATGGCATTTGTTGGTGTAGTTTTGACATCCAGGTCCTTAATTGTGTTTATATTCTTGATTGAGGTGTAGATTGAGAGACCTCCTTTTTGGTGCCCGAACTAGGCACTTTTTACACCAGGAGGTGATATGTTTTGAATCCTTGTGGATGGTGCAGTTGGTCTAGCCAGGTCTCTTGTAGGTGGATGAGGTCAAGGTTTTGAAACTAGAACAGGAGCTGCAAATCAATAGTTTTATTTCCCAGGCTATTTATGTTCCAAGAACATAATCGTAAATGAGGATTGACTGTTGTGGATTGCTTTGCTTCCTGTCAGGTATTCTTGCTCCCTAGATTTATTGTTCCGGCAATCAAAGACCAATCGTCTGATCTGGTGCCGGTCCTCGGTTGCCACGGCCTCCTGTCCTTTGTCTTCTTCGTTGGTGTAGAGGTACTGTGTGCCCCTTTGAGCACAGATTGGGTCTTTATCATAGTGTATGTGTACATGGGGTAAGAGATTTCCTGCTCTTGTTGATTTAACAACAGGGGCTCCGGGTAGCCTGTTTTTTTTTTTTATAGAACTTTAGTTAAATCCCCAGGCATTTAATTGAAGTTCTTCATTCAGGATCTTCTTTGCTATTTCGTATGTGGCCTAGGTTGCCTTTGTTACCTTTTGGTCTGATGTTTGAGTTTCTTCAACTCAATAGATTCCAAATTGTGTGATCTTTAAGCATGAGCGCAAAATCCGCTACGCTCGCGGATTTTGCGAATTTTCGGTAAATCCGCGATCCGCGAACTCTCGCGAATTTACCGAAAATTCGCAATCCGCGAGCGGCGGATTCCGAGGCCAAAAGTTCAAGCCTTCCTGGCCTGTTGTTGTAACTAATTTACGATGGCGCCGGCAAGCTGCCAGCGCCATCGTAAAATAGTTACTAAATTAGCTTCAACAGGAAGCACTAATAGATAAAATCAAGCAGGCGCTTGTGCATTTGCTTTATTTTATCTATTCGAGCTTCCTGTTGAAGCTAATTTAGTAACTATTTTAGGATGGCGCTGGCAGCTTGCCGGCGCCATCGTAAATTAGTTACAACAGGCACAAAACGGTGGCGTCTTCTTGAATAAATATGAAGGGCAGGGTTCATTCTGGCACGACGGTCCTGGCACAAAAATGAAACCTCAACCGCAAGCACTTTCAGATATCGATTAAGCATGTGCCCTAGTTGAAGCTTAAATTCAGTGACTCATTCATTGGCCCAAAAACAATCGTGAGCGTTGTCAAGGCTAGGCAGATGTGCCTTCTTCCCTAATATACCATCGCAAATCAGCTGTGATGCTGGACAGAGGCCTTTGCATCCTTGACTTTCACGAGCGCAATCCTCGTGCTGTTCCTGTGGTCAGGAGCTTTTGTATCTTCATCTGTTGCTCTGATCGGTCTCTGACCTTTGCTTTAATGCACACAAGAGGCATGTGCACTCGCATGGAAGCCCTGTCCGTTTGGCCCCGCCCACACACTCGCGGTGTGCACCGTCTTCCCGCCATTTACCCACTATGATGGACAGCTCACTCAAGGAACCCCTGCGCCCTTTGGCGCGATTGCATAGTAACACACACCTGGTCGCTGTAGACAACTCTCTGGCACTTTAGGCAGCTGTAGTGTAGTAAAAGCACTATACATCTACCCAACGAGGTAGCACTTACTGATTATCTAGTAGAAAGTACTCCAGTTGAGTAGAGGTATGGCACAAAACGGTGGCGTCTTCTTGAATAAATATGAAGGGCAGGGTTCAATCTGGCA
The DNA here is from genome assembly GCF_964261635.1 of Lissotriton helveticus. Lineage (NCBI taxonomy): Eukaryota > Metazoa > Chordata > Amphibia > Caudata > Salamandridae > Lissotriton > Lissotriton helveticus. Next base: position 1,349,878,330 of record NC_136065.1, read on the forward strand.
CGATGGTCCTGGCATGGAAGCCCCGCCCCAAATCCGCCGATCCGCAAAATCCGCGGATTTTGCGGATCAACGATCCGCGAATACGCAAATCCGCGAATCGTGGATCCGCAAAATCCGCCCATGCTTAGTGATCTTATGCTAGCCAGGTTGCTGATTCGGGTTAGTAGTCACAGGATATTCCCTCTGTTGAGGATATCGACCCGGTCTTTGGAATTTTACTCCGGGAGGACCAAGATGTTGCGGGTATTAGGCTCCACCTGGGCGCTCGCTGGATCTACCTGTTCATCCTGATTGGGAAGACTTGTTTCTGTAGGTGAAGATGGTACTTCAGTCCTTAAAGTGATTGAGTGATATGAGGTGTCCCCATTTTGATCTCCCTGCATTGATTTGAGAGTGTGGTTAGCCTGGCAATTTTTTCTCCTTTTTCCTCCGGGCTCTGCGCACTCCGTGGTCGCTGGGTCTGACTGGTTAGAGAGAATTTCTGTGGCTGATGAAGTTATCGATACCAGGATTAACTTCTGTAGTGGACTTTTGCTTGTTGGGAATGTTGATGACTTTACAAATATGCCATTATGTTGGTCTTGTTTCTTTTATTTTTATGATTATATTTTATAATTGAATGAAGTTTATTATGATGATGACTACACACCTCATACAAAGGACTCCACTGATTACCCACCCCTGCATCCTGTGCTTTAAGCTGTGAGCAAAAGCTGTATACCTGTAATGTAGTTGTAGCAAGGGGCCATTTTACCATAAATGTTCTCCACAGGGTTGTGAATACCAGAAACAGAAATGTGCTCAGAAAGGATTGGTTCACCCGTACGTATTTAGGGCAAACTTGAAATTTACCGGGCTTTTGCCAAGCCAACTGTCTTGAAGAATAGATAAAATCAAGTCCATCTTGCTTATCCAGTGTTTATTGGAGCACTGCTTACCAATGTAAAGAAAGGACTGGGACATTGTTCCGGTTAGGGTAACACCTAAGTATTCAAATACAGGTACCCTCTTGAGCGTGATGCCATTCACACAAGGATTGGAACGTGTCGTAGTAACTGGGTTGAAGACCATATATTTTGTCTTTTGAATGTTGGTCTCCAGCCCCCTTTCCTTGCAAGAAGCTTCAAAGCTAACAAGAATCCCCCGAATGCCCATTGGTGACTTAGAGAACAGGAGAGTGTCATCAGCAAACATTGCCGATACTTTGTTGTGCGCTATCATTGGGGGTATCTATGTCCTTCTTCTTGTTCAATAAGTCAACCAAAGCATGAATAATATGTAGACAAACCAAGGTAGGGGCTAGCACACATCCCTGTCTGACTCATCTGTTAACTACAGGGGATGAAGTAAGTTCACCATATTTCCTGTACCTGATTTGGGCATAATAGCCTTCATGCAATCTTCTAAGCATATGCCAGAAATAGGTGGGGACCCCGATGTCACTTAATACAGACCATAGTTTATCCCTGGGTACCAGGTCAAAAGCGTTTTTAGATCTACAAATATTAGATAGAGGCTGCCACCCTCTATTGCCACCGTTTTCCAAAAAGGAAATTGGAGCCTGAATATTTGATCAATCGTGGAGGTGTTTTTCTTAAAGCCAGCTTGGAATGGGCTCAAGATATTATGTTCTTCTATTCAGTCTGAAGACGTACTAACAGTACCCAGTCAAAGATTTTCTGAGTCAATTAAACTGATGGGTCTGTAATTGACTGGCAAAAATGGTTAACCCTTATATACAATGGGAGAATTTCAGCTCCAGCACAAGTTACGGGGATTTTCATTCCCAGCATTATAGCATTGAATAAAGCCCAAAAGTAAAGCCCCCAGAGTGTTGGCTCTGCACGAAAGAGATCCCCCAGAATCTTATCTAGACCAGGTGCTTTAGACGGGCATATTTTGCTTATGGCACTAGTGATTTCGATCAAGGTTATCTAAGGGGTCTCTTGGTATTTTCGGCTGCGAACTATTTACTATATCTAGGGTAGTACTCTCAAACTCTGGCATAGTATATAGGGCCTGAAAGTGCCCCTTCCAGATGTCTGCAGCTATGTTGAGCTCAATAGCCTGTTTCCCTTAACTACAGCCTGTATTAACTATATTCCAGAAGGCCTTCATATCATTAGATGATAGAATCCCATCTCAAAGAATCCCATTTATCCATCTCCCAGGTTTTTTTTGCTAAAGAGATTATTTATCTGTAATGTGACCTCTTTGTATTGATTTGAGACCTGTCCCTGGATTTAATGGTGTCGGCCAGTGCCAGCTGTGCCTCCCGACAGCAATCGTCAAACCAGGAATGCTTGGCCTTTTTTCCCCCCACTACAAAAACCTAATGGAAAAAATTAATCTACCAGTTTGGATGTCAATGCTTCGTGTGTCTCTGCAACTCCGGTTAAAGAGGTAAAGGTGCCTTCTGTAGTTATCAACGTAATCGTTTTTAGCAAGATTGGGACGATAGTCTCGTATAAAGAGGCCATCCTGCCCGGAGATTGTTCTATTACCGACCATCGTCTTCTTCCATTACTGGTTAGTATTAATCTATTGTCCCGCTGTGTTTTTATAGCAGAGTTTTTCCGGGATACAGGCAGCTCCACCTCCACAATCAGAGCATTGCGATCACTATCATATCGAGGCAGGACAGCAAAATCAACAAACCTATGCCACATCCTGGTTTCTATCAGGATGTAGTCTAAAATAGAGGCTTGGCCAACTCTATTGAATGTATGCTTCCCAGGAGAATTGGATTTTGTATGTCCATTACAAGCTCTTAGCGAGTGGTTTAAAGAAAGGGATTTTATCTGGAGAGTCAGTGGGGTCCAGGCCCTAAGAGGCTGAATATTTGCTGAGGGATTGCCCAAATATTGTCTTCTTCATAAGAAGTTGCACCGTTGGGATCAATCGGAGGCTCAAATCGGCAGTTAAAATCGCCTCCTATAATCATCAAAGCATTTTCAGTGACAGAAGAGATAACAAGCTTTGGCAAAGCCAATAGGTCTCGCTAATGGTTTGTAGCCATGCTGCACAGCTTCCGCAATGCTGTGAAACATCGCAATAGTAAAATGTAAAACAAGCATTGGTATAGCCAATAGGTCTCGTCTCTGGGACCTTATAAGTGTTTAGCCATGAAACACTTGATGTTGTGTCACCAAGGATATTGTGCTGGATAACTAAACACTTATAAGGTTCCAAAGGTGAGACCTATTGGCTATGCCAATGCTTGATTTTTATTTTGATGTGGTACCCAGGTCGATTTTTTGTCATAGATCGACCCTGAAAGTTTGTGTGTATTTGGGTAACAATTGCATACATTTGGTAAGCTGGGTTGTATCGGTGAACATATTATGTAAGGCAAACTCTTCATGCAGTACAGAAGGTTCCATTTTAACATCACCGGAAGTGGACAGGGGTATGGTTTCTACGGTGTCAGAAGCTGCACTGCCAGTATTTTTGCTGACATCACCTTATTAAGCATCGGATCATATTACACATTGTAGATGCAGGATACCACTATTTCGGTGGTATTTGCCCAAGAGAACCAGACCATTCCCGTGGTCCCAAATATGATTCTATTCTGTTGTGTCTTTTCACAATAACCATCTGTTATGCAGAGCCAAGATGCCCTTCTGAGCGTGCGCTTTACTAGTACATATGTTATGCTATGTTGTTATGTTATGTTATGCTATGTTATGTTATAGTATGTTATGCTATGTTTTCTTACGTTATGGTAGGTTATGTTATGCTATGGTATGTTATGTTATGCTATGTTATTTTATATTATGGTATGTGTTATGTTATGGCCGGCTCACTCTGCGTATTTCAGACATGAAAGCACTTTTACAGAGGTACGAAGTAGAACCATGTCATTTTCAATGGGTCCGGCTCCAGAACAGTATTACTTTTTTTGCCGTTTTTCATAGCGCAAACTTGACCTGAGGGTTTTAGAGCACTTTACATGAGAACCTGAGTATATTAGACATTTACAAAAATATCACCATATCCGAATAACAAACAATATACACCCAATAGGACGATATATTAGTAAACGATTTTGAAAGCACAATATTTATATCAGACAATGTGATGACCAACAGTGCAATGTATTTTTTTAGATTCGTATTTCTGTGGTTTTAGTAGCAATGGCTGCTGTACGTTACCATGGCAGTATTTCCACTGTTTCTTTAAAGTGACATGCCATTAAGTCAATAAGCAACAGTACTGTGGGCAATTCATTTCTGACGCCTTCTGTCCGCCTCACATGATTTTATTTAACCCGCTGCCTTGAGGCGCTAAGCCCCGGTTGCTGAGGGGACTCCGGCCCAGAGTATGCGGTGCTGCTCGAGCGTGACAGACCTGACGCGGGGCTGAAAGAGAGGCCGCCTGCTACCGCAAAGCCTGGAGTAATGGTTTATGCAGGAGCTAAGACCCGGATAACTCCCTGAGACAGGTGGGGGCTGGGAAAAGAACTGGGAGCTGTCAAGCCTTCAAAGCGCTAGCATGAGGATTTAGTGGCTTGGACAAAGAGAAATGAATCTGCCAACCAGGAGAGAGCATTTCCACCATGAATAAGGAGTAGTTTCTGTCCTGTAACTCCAGTTCTGTAGTAGGGGTATCTCTGTTATAGTCATAATCTAGTGAATAGTCCCGCCCATGTGCGAGGACCCCGGCAATCAAAAATAATCTCTTAAATTGTCAGAAAATTGCAGAACTGCAAAGACACTTAAGAGAAAATTTAAAGACAAATAATGCAGCCTATATCCACAGGCTACACTGTCCAGTACTTCAACTAGAAAATTCCACCAAAAATCCACAAACAGCAAAGCCTGTCCAGATTTCCCTTGCTTTTACTGCAAAAACCCCCCAGAAATGATAGAGAGGAAGGCATGGACAGACAAGCCCCATAGGCTGCCATTATGTGGCTTAAATAGGATACTGTGCCTTTAAGAGAACCGTCCAGAAGCTTCTCCCAGTATCCCAGAATGCATAGCAGGTCCAACTTACTTCAGTTCTTTTTGCAGGCGTAACACGCCAGACCTGTCGCATTCCTACAAGGAACATATCTCTCTCTCTCCACCGGGGAGGCGGGAGGGCGCTTATGACTATAACAGAGATACCCCTACTACAGAACTGGAGTTACAGGACAGAAACTACTCCTTCTGTAGTAGGGGATCTCTGTGTATAGTCATAATCTAGTGAATAGAATGGCAAGCCCATCCCCACACCAAAGCGGCGGTGGAGAAAAGAGAATTAACACCACTATTGTGCGAACAGATTTCGCAGCGAAGCCTGTCCAACCTGAGCATCTGCCCTGGCATCAGTGTCCAGACAGTAATGCTTAGCAAAGGTATGAACCGACTTCCAAGTGGCCGCCTTGCAGATTTCTGCAATCGGAACATTACGGAGCAAAGCTGTCGTGGCGGCCTTGCCCCTGGTGGAATGAGCCTTAGGCTTACCTCCTAAGGTCTTATTAGATTTCTGGTAACATAGCTGTATGCAGGACACAATCCACCTAGAGATAGACTGCTTAGAGGTCACAAGACCCGTCCTGACAGATCCATAATTGATAAACAATTGGTCAGACCTATGAATATCTTTAGTCTTATCCAGATAAAATTTCGACACCATCCTAACATCAAGGGAATGTAACAACCTTTCCGCTGTAGACGAAGGATTCTGAAGAAAACGTAGGCAAAGTTATAGTCTGGTTAACATGAAAATCAGAAATAACCTTGGGAAGAAATTTAGGGTGAGTACGCATAACAACCTTAGCAGCATGAAATACAGTATAAGGTTCTTGGCAACACAACGCCTGAATTTCACTCACCCTGCGGGCCGATGTAATGGCCACGAGGAACGCCGCCTTCCAGGACAGGTGCTGCAACGAAGCCTTATGAACAGGTTCAAAAGGTTCCTTCATCAATCTGGACAGCACCACATTCAATTCCCATGAAGGCGAAGGAAGCCTGACAGGAGGGAACACTTTCTTCAAGCCTTCCAAAAAGTCCTTGATCACAGGGATCTGGAAGAAGGAAGTCTGTGAAGGGCATTTCCTGTAGGCAGTCAAAGCAGCAAGATGAACCCTAATGGAATGGACATTAAGGCCAGACTGCGCCAGATGTAAAAGATAAGGAAGGATGACATCTTCCTTATATGTCGTCGGATCATAGTTCTTGGACTTGCACCAGATACAAAATCTCTTCCACTTGTATGCATAAGAAGTCCTAGTGGAAGGTCTCTTAGACTCCTTCAGTATGTCCATACAATCTGCAGGGAGATTCAAATGACCATATTGCACTATCTCAGGAGCCATGCTGCCAAACTCAAAGACGAGAGGTTGGGGTGCAACATCAGCCCCCCGAACTTCGTGAGAAGGTCCGGCCTGCACGGCAGCCGTATGTGAGGAAGGAGAGACCGGTGAAGCAGGTCCGTGAACCACCACTGTCTGGGCCATTCCAGGGCAATCAGTATCATCCGCGCCCTGGACTGGGACAGCTTGATGAGAACCGTCGTAATCAGGGGGATGGGAGGAAAAGCGTACAGAAAGCTGTTCGACCAGTTGATCCATAACGCATTCCCCAGCGTCCCCGGCTGGTAGTACCTGGAGGCGAAGTCTCGGCATTTGCTGTTTTCTGCGGTGGCGAACAGATCTACGTCTGGAGTCCCCCACCTTGCGAAGACTTCTCCTAGTACTTCGTCGTTTATGACCCATTCGTGGTTTTCCTGAATCAGTCTGCTCAGTGCGTCTGCCTGAACATTCTGCACACCTGGCAGATGTGTAGCCGTTATCGTCAGCCCTCCGGCCAGAAGCCAGCGCCAGCGCCTCCTGCGACAGAGTGCGCGATCTCGAGCCCCCCTGCTTGTTGAGGTAATACATCGTGGTCGTATTGTCCGTCTGTACAAGCAGAGAGTCGGTCTGGAAGGACGGATGAAAGGCCTTCAGTGCCAAGTGAACAGCTCTGAGTTCCAGGAAATTGATGTGGTACGTGGACTCCATCGGGGACCATGTTCCCTGTATCTGTAAGTCTCCGGAGTGCGCTCCCCAGCCCTGGAGAGAAGCATCCGTCACGATAGTCTGATTGGGAATGTCCTTGTGGAAGGGAACCCCTCTGAGGAGATTCTGCGCTGAACACCACCACTTCAGAGACTGAACGGCATGCAGAGACAGTCGTATCTTGTCGTCCCAAGATCCTCTCTTCTGATCCCACTGATCCTCCAAGCACTCCTGCAGCGGTCTCATGTGCCGCCGCGCATGTGGCGTCAGGAAGATGCAAGAGGCCATCGATCCCAGAAGGGAAGACACCGTCCTCACTGTCGTGGACGGAGAGGCCATCCGAGCCTGAGCCTTCCGAAGCAGTGATAACCGTCGCTCTTCCGAAGGAGACACGCTTGCCGACAGCGTATCGATGGAGGCACCCAAGTACTGAATGCACTGGACCGGAGTCGGGACAGACTTGGACATGTTGATGTGCAACCCCAGCCTGTTCAATAGAACGCACGTCTTCCGGAAGTGTGCTTGCGCTTCCTTGAAGGAGGAGGCCTTGATCAACCAGTCGTCCAGGTACGGGTAGACAAACACCTTGTTCTTCCTTAGGTGTGCGGCCACCACTGCCATGCACTTTGAGAACGTCCTCGGCGCAGACTTCAGTCCGAATGGCAGTACTGTGTATTGATAGTGATTGGCGCCGACTTGGAACCGCAGGAACTTCCTGTGTTTGTGTGCAATGGGCACATGGAAGTACGCATCTTGGAGGTCTATGGCACACAGCCAGTCTCCCCGTTGCAGCTGAGGATAAATCTGATGCAACGACAGCATGCAAAACTTTTCTCTGCGAATCCATTTGTTTGCCTGTCGCAAATCCAGAATGGGCCTGAACTCGTTCTTGTCCTTTTTGCGAACCAGAAAGAACCTGGAGTACAGACCTCTTCCTCTTTGAGACAGAGGTACGTCTTCTATCGCACTTTTCCTTAACAGGATATCGGCCTCCGCCTGGAGTTCTCGCAGTTGATACTGTGAGCCGACCGGAGGAATCGATGGAGGCGGGCTGGTGAACCGAAGACTGTATCCATTGCAAACAATATTCAGCACCCACTTGTCCTGAGTAATTTTTCTCCACTCTGCCAGAAAAGATTGAATGCTTCCCCCCACCGGAGCGGGTAACAGTCGCAGGGGAAGTAAGTGCTCAGGGCCTAGACCCGGCCTGGCCTTTAGTCGCTGGGGCCGACTGATGGCCGCCTCTGGCGCTTTTGAAACGGTCTTCTGAACTGCTGCTGTTGTTGTTGCTGCTGTTGCCCAGAAGACTGGCCACGTCCTCTGCCCTGGCCACCGAACCGTCGTTGGAACGGACGGTACGCTTTCTTTGTCTCCTTGGGTTTCTCCAAACCCACCGCTGTGAGAGTTTCGGCCTCCGCCTTCATGCGGGCCATTTCGTCGTCAGCGTGCTTCCCGAACAGGGTCTCGCCAGAGAATGGAAGGTTGGCAACCCTCTGTTGAGCGTCCGGTTTCAGAGACGTGAGACGCAGCCATGCATGTCTCCGTTGGTTGATGCCATGGCAGAAACCATGCGCCGCCAGGAGTGAAGAGTCAGCTGCAGTGCTGATGACTTGATTCGCCACCAACATCCCTTCATTCAGCACCTCCTGAAAGTCTTCCCGCTTGTCCCGCGGTAGAAGTTCCACAAATTGTTGCAGGGATTCCCAAAGGGCTCTGTCATACCGCCCCAACAAGGCGGTGGCACTAGCAGCCTTCATTGAGGTCGCAGACGTCCCACAGACTTTTCTCCCAGATGAATCCAACCACCTAGATTCTTTATCTGGCGGAACCGTGGAGGAAGGCGTGGTGGAGTGCTGCTTGCGCGCCGCCGTCACAATCACTGAATCTGGAGGGGGTTCCACCCTCAGGAAGGCCGGATCCGAGTCCGGAGCCCGGTACTTCTTCTGTAGCCTAGAGGGGGCCGCCCTAGTCACCGCTGGGGTGCGAAAAAGATCCGTGGCTGGTTCCTCCAGGCCCGGCACCAGTGGCAATAGCGGTCGAGACAAATGCTTCTGGTGTAGCGTCTCGAATATGACAGAAGTCTTGGGAGTGGGCACTGTCAAAGTAATGCCCAATTTCGCCGCACCACGTAACAGCACGTCCTGGAATGACACCAGATCGTCAATCGGTGAAACCCTCGTATCTGGCGAATCAGACAAGGTCGGGGAGTAATCCCTGGTCCCTGACGACCTGGTCCGTGAACGAGACCTGTGCCTCCTGTGGCGCCATCTAGATCGCGTGGAGGACCTGTGGCGCGAACGTTCTCTTCTTCCAGAACGGGAGCGCGACCTCCCCGCACGTGGACGCTCCACTGGTTCCGTGGAGGCGTCTTCCGTGGCATATCCCGGGGCTTCGGGGTCGGAGTCCCCTTGGGAGGTGTCGGAAGCAGAGGCAGTGACACCGACTTCGGTGGCCTGACAGGAGGCCTCACTGGCAAAGGCGCTGGTCCACGAGGTGGGACCGGCGGCGGAGGTTGCCCTGCAGGCGGAAGCGGAGGAAGTGGAGGCAGAGGTGGAGTACCGGAGGAGCCCCCTTTGGCAGAGGTGGAGGCGTCGTAGGCCGCGGCGGTGTATATACCACCGAGTACACCGAGCCCGGTGACTTCTTCGGGGGAGGGACCCGTGACCCAGACCCTCCAGAGCGTGAGCGACGCCTCCGACGTCCTGCTCCAGATCCAGCGTGACTTTTGGCGCCAGAATCTCTCCTGCGTCGCATAGGGGAGGTTGAAACCCTCGAGGACGCCAATCTCTTCCTGCTCGACGTCGAGCGTCGTTTTTCAGGCGTGGAACGGCGATCCCTTGACTCCGGCGTCGAACGCCGTCTCCTCGACGTCGAGTGCTTCTTCCTCAACGCCGATCGCCGTCCCCTCGAAGACGAACGGTCCGACTTCGCCGGCGAGCGTCGACTCTTCCTCCTCGTCGACCGTTTCCTCGACGTCGAGGATCCCCTCGACGGCGAACTGGCCGACGTCGACCGGCGGTGTCGCTTAGACGGCAAGCGCCGGTGTCTCCTTCGTCGACGGCGATGCCTCGACTCCGACGTAGACGACGCCGTCGGCGGTGATCTCGACGGCGGCCTACCCAGGCCTCACGATGTCGATCTTCCACGCTGTCTCGACCCGGAGCCCCGGGGAGAAGGGGAACACACCGTCGTCATCCCTCTCGACGTCGTCGTCGATGCCATCGACGTCGACAGAGACCGGGACCTTTTGCTGGTCTTCCTGCCCCTGGGGAGCCCCCCAGAGGCCTCAGCAGGGCCAGAGGGAGCTTTCCCAGCCTGCCCAGACCCACCTGCAGCCTGCAGTCGCCTCTCTTCCAGGCCTTGGAGCTTAATCTTCAGCCTTTCTCTCAGGGTCCTGGTAGAAAAGGTCTGGCAGATTTCACAATCCTCAGGGACATGCTCTTCAGGGAGGCAAATAATGCAGACTTCGTGTGGATCCGACTTGGCCTTCTTCCTTCCACATGCTGGGCACTTGTCGAACAAAACAGGCATTTTAGATCCCTAAAAGCCTGGACAAACACACAGAAGTGAAAAAGGAAACACCAAAATCAAATGAGAACACTTTTTAATCCAAAAAGTGTACAAAAACTTCAATAAACCCTTGAACAAGGGAGAGCTCAATGCACAGGGTCCTGTAATCAGGAGCCGGAAAAAAGAACTGAAGTAAGTTGGACCTGCTATGCATTCTGGGATAAGCTTCTGGAAGGTTCTCTTAAAGGCACAGTATCCTATTTAAGCCACATAATGGCAGCCTATGGGGCTTGTCTGTCCATGCCTTCCTCTCTATCATTTCTGAGGGGTTTTTGCAGTATAAGCAAGGGAAATCTGGACAGGCTTTGCTGTTTGTGGATTTTTGGTGGAATTTTCTAGTTGAAGTACTGGACAGTGTAGCCTGTGGATATAGGCTGCATTATTTGTCTTTAAATTTTCTCTTAAGTGTCTTTGCAGTTCTGCAATTTTCTGACAACTTAAGAGATTATTTTTGATTGCCGGGGTCCTCGCACATGGGCGGGACTATTCACTAGATTATGACTATACACAGAGATCCCCTACTACAGAAGCGCGCGCGCCTCGCGCCCAAAGTAAAAAAAATATATATTTGATAAGGAGAGGAAGAGGCAACAGTGGGAGGGGAAAAGGAGGGGGGTCTGCCCCCGTTTCCCTTGAAGGAGCTGGCTGGAGCCATCTGTTAATTACAAACAGATGGTTTCAAAGCTCGCTCCCGCAAGCAAATCGCCAAAAGTGCACACGTTGCCATTTAAAGCAATGCAACGCGTGCATGTTTTTGGGCCAAAAACTGATTCGATTCCTAAAGGTCTCCTCCTATGCAGAGCATGCGCGCTGCATTGGCGAGACCTAAAAACTTTGCATGGCTGCCAGCCTCACTGTGTAGGCACCATACATGTTTGTCGAAAAAATGGCGTGGACACTTTATGTTTTTAGATACTGATCCAAGTAAGATCGGTAATCAAAAATAAATTGTGCAAAAGCATTTTTTAATACTTTTTAAAGCAATCCGGGAAATAGAAACAACAGGGGAGCAAGGGGTGAAGCAACATGGGGAGGGCAGGGGAACACAGCAGCAACATGGGAAAGGCAGAGGGACACCCAAGCAACAGGAGGATGGCAGAGATGTAAAAGCAAGATGGGGAGGGCGGGGCACACAATCAACAAGGGGAGGGCGAGGTACACACAAAAGCAACAAGGGGCGGGCGGGGGGGGGGAACTGAAGCAACATGGTGAAGGGCTGGGTGCACGGAGGCCACAAGGGTAAAGAGTGAGGAGCAGTTACAACATGCAAAAGCCCACGGTTATGCGCAACATAGAGGGCATTCAGGGAGAAGCTGTGAGGACAGACTACAGCACGAGAAGGGGGGGAAGTACATGAGGGGGATGTCCCAAACACCTGTACTCTCTCTGAGTGTTTACACAAAAAAAATCCAGTAGAAGCTAGTACGGGTCATAAGAGTGAGAAAGCTGCGAAGGTCTGGTATGCATCACATCTCCCAGTGCGTGAAACATATGAAGGGGTCCTGTGGCACTGTGATCCCCGGGGAAACTGATGCGAAAGCCATGGAGCCTTGGAGCCATGTTTGGAGCAAAGATGTAAGGCAGCAGCAGTAAGTGGCCGGTTCGATATTCCTGGAGCCAGCGCTGCAAAAGGAAACTGGTCTAGAGTAAAGGGGCTGTATACCAGACTTCCCCAGACGCCATGAGCCCACCATCAGTGAGAGCATGGGACTACGTAGCAGTACTAGTTCAGGGATGAGTCACAGAGCAATCGGGCCCGCTCCGCTCCAGAAGATCTGTCACAGTAACTCTAAATTAAGGATTTATAAGCGGTTTTGATCACTAGCCCAGAGCTTCCTAGGAGAGCTCCTCTCCGTCTGCCATCTTAGATATGTGCTTATTTTATGGGAATAAAGAACAGCAGTCCTCCACATTTCATCACCTTGTGAAGCGGATTAGATTTTCTGCTTCAACGGGGGTGCAGGGCGGGTTCAAATCAAACCCCCTGCAACGCTGAAGAAGTAAAAAAAAAAAAGGTAACCTGACCCACGAGGAATGCAGCTGCCACCATGCGCGTCGCTGCTCGCTCCAGAATGCTAAATGCTATGGGAGTAAACATTACAAAAGAGGTGAGACATGCACCCGCCTTTAGCCATTTGCGTGGTTTCATTATTGAAAGACACACGCAAAAGCCAATCCAATTCGTGGGACGAGTCAGACCCATACAGAGTAGACACAAGAAGCCTTGCATGCGTGCTGCTAGGCTTGACCTAAAAAGGGCCAGTTGGTCGATAGTCGGGGATTCTTTGCCGTTGTTTACAGGTCTGGAGTAGACAGTGACCAGAGCTATACTAAACTTTGGGGCAAAAGTGAGTACAGTGCAATGGATGTCATTGGAAAAAGACTCTAGCTGCCAAATGTTTGCCCACTCATATATAGAGACCACAAGATGGCCTACCCTTTCCCCTAGTAGTGGCAGCTATTCTGAAGGACGCATACCCTATCCGTAATATATCCTCCTTAGTCCATGTTTCCTGGAACATACAAACATCATATTGGGCCACAAAAGACCCCCAATCCAGGGATTCCATTTTATTTTTGAGGCTAGCAACAATCCAGGATAGTACACTCAACATAGTTGGTACTTTAGGTTTGTATAGGTTGACCATCTGGAAGTCAGTGCTAGGGGACACTTTCTCCCTCTGTGGGTCATTGGAGCTTCCCCCCCGCGGGCCCAGATTGAGTACCACTAATGAATATGGTGTTGACTATAGGGCTTAGGCCCTCAGATGTTCCTAATATGTTCTCCTGGATCAGGGTTTTAGGGTTTCTTATGAGTGGACCAGTTGGATTATCGTTTTAATGCAGACTCTTGGCCATTGGCCTTTGCCAAGTTGCTTCCCTGGCTTTTTAATTAAGTTCAGAAAGCGTCTTCACTCTATCCTTTTGCCTACCCAACTGAACATGCGAGTCATAAGAATCTCCCCTGCTTTTTCATAGGCAAACTGCCTGCGTCTGGCCAGCCAAAACAAACATTTGCTCTTTAATTCGTACTGTGATTCCCTCTGGCCTGTTTTGATCTCGGGTACACCTGCTAGTACAATAACAAACGGGGATGGTGCGGGGGGGGGGGGTGTAAGTTGATGATGGGGAGCCCACCCATGTCTACCACGTCCATCCTATGGCTCTCACTCCCAGCCCCATTACTATTATTATTTGTCCCATTTGTTAGTATACTATGACTGTTAATGACCATATTAGATGGAGCTGGGTCACCCCTCTTTTCCACATGGTTATCACTGCTGATGTTAGTGGTAGGGGTATTAATTAGGTCGCATGGTGGTCCTAGCATTGGTGTGGACATTATAATGGCATGGTCTGTCTGGCAAATTGCATCTGCAATCCTATTACTATTATTATTTGGCCCATTTGTTAGTATACTATGACTGTTAATGACCATATTAGATGAAGCCGGGTCACCCCTCTTTTCCACATGGTTATCACTGCTGATGTTAGTGGTAGGGGTATTAATTAGGTCGCATGGTGGTCCTAGCATTGGTGTGGACATTATAATGGCATGGTCTGTCTGGCAAATTGCATCTGCAATCCTATTACTATTATTATTTGGCCCATTTGTTAGTATACTATGACTGTTAATGACCATATTAGATGAAGCCGGGTCACCCCTCTTTTCCACATGGTTATCACTGCTGAGGTTAGTGGTAGGGGTATTAATTAGGTCGCATGGTGGTCCTAGCATTGGTGTGGACATTATGATGGCATTGTCTGTCTGGCAAATTGCATCTGTTACCCCGGCTATGGCCGAAGCAAGCCTTTCACTGTGCTTCTGGTTCTATTTTCACAGAGTTCAACCATCTTGTCTATGCATAGTACCAGGAGGATAAGTTCTTCTTAAAAATTAAGTACGCGCAGGACAGTAGCTATAAGATTTATTGAAGGTTGTGCAAAAACGCTTATGTGGAGCATATTTGTAGACGGCTATTGGTCAAACTGTGGCATACCAATATTGGACCCCCAGCATAACTCCATCTTACAATGATGGGATAAAACATATTAAGTTATAAACCGTTTTACACAAATCTAGAGCAGGTTGACTGGAATACACAGTCAGATCCCCTTCTTAATTGGCCTCAAACCTACTACACATTACTATTGTGAACGTTAGGAGGATAAAATAGGGGTTAGCTGGACCCTGAAATTGGCTAGACTTCTTAGGGAGACACACATATAATAAACATGTTTACCAACATGCACAACACACACTAGGCAGCAAGGGTCCCAACAGCCTCCGCCTTTAGTTTTTAAATCTCGTGATAGTGAGAGGAAAATGTAATGATATAAACTTTTCAACACAGCTACACACAATTTTAGCATAACAACCAATATTCTGGAGATAATCAAAAAGTACCATGTGCTACAAAATACTGCAAAAGTAAAAACACCCAAAAAGACCTCTTGGTTGGAGGAAAACGGTACAAACATCATATTTTGTTCTTGGGGCTAACACTGGCTAAACAAGATATCAACAAGAGCGAAAGAGAAGGGGTAGTGGGGTATAGGCTGCCCAAGGTGATGTAACTATATATTACAAAACTCAGCAATTCTATTCTCTCTTCGATGATAGTGCTCCAAGGAGATTGAACAACGACCACCCCATGTTGTTAAATGGGTGTAAACAATGTCCACACACACATATAGCAAAAACAAAGTCAAAGTCCTGAGCAACAGTCAGAGTTATGTCAAAATGAGCCCACGCAGTAATCTTCTCAAGTAGTTTTCTTGATGTTTTATTCCAATTCTCGTAAAATATATACTTCAATTCATCAGCTTAACAGGTAGCCACAGATTGAGCCAACCCATGTTTCGTCCATAGGCTTTAACCGAAGACTTCATCAGGGAGCAAGCAGCAATATCTGTAAGTGTAATGTCAAAGTTCTCTGCCACAATCAGTAATTGCCATCCTTAAAATCAAGTAGTGCCCGCGACGGCGAGATCACGAAGATCAGCAATGTAGCCTCCTCAGTAAAAAAGCAATCTTCATCAGTTCAAATTTCGTCCTGAAACATATTGAACTCTCGATGGAGAGTACTCCACTCCGAATCCTGGCCAGGTGATCCCTTTCAAGGGGAATGGTTTCAGGTTTGTTTAGGACAGAGTCCTACTTGATGAGCGCCTCCCTGGTTATCTCTTGATAGAGGTTGCTTGACAGAGTGAAAGATGTTTGGCATATTCTAACAGGCTGCTTCGCACACTGTGGTGACTGCTGGCTGGGTCGCTTATCTTGAAGAAAGGTCGCGTTCAGCTAGAATAATAATGACAGACAGCATCTTGAACCAAGCTTCACTGTCACTAGTGAGCACAATACCCCTGCTCCGTCGGTTGCCGATAATGCAACCTCAATAGGTTTCCATCTTCTTTCCCTCACAGTGCCTAATGCTAAAACCTCTATGCAGGATCTTTCGTAGGCTTTTTGCTACTACAAAGTAGCTGGCAGCAAGTACTGAATAAAAGCAACCCATAGTAGCAAGATAGCAGTATAAGATGTGAGCTTGCCAGAAAATTAACAGGGAGAGCCGAGGCAAGGGTCTGATTAGGCTTTAGGAGCTTGTGAACTAGCTGCGCCCTGAAAACATGTATTCTTTTACATACAGAAGCGTTTCAACTTAGTACATTTAATTATATTACTGTATACAGAGGCCTTAACTAAAAAGCATTGATAAATGCATTA
The DNA here is from genome assembly GCF_964261635.1 of Lissotriton helveticus. Taxonomy (NCBI): domain Eukaryota; kingdom Metazoa; phylum Chordata; class Amphibia; order Caudata; family Salamandridae; genus Lissotriton; species Lissotriton helveticus. Next base: position 1,349,894,619 of record NC_136065.1, read on the forward strand.
GATTTCGCCTTTGGGATTAATAATAAGTTAAGGGGTCTGGGACCAGTGTATGAGTGCAGGGAGAATGGTGTGAGTGCTATCTATGCGGGTTAGTGGTGCATGTATGAAGGACTGTGGTCATGTGAGTTGACGAAGTATTCATATTTGTTCAACCTATCTCATTACACACTGTGAGGCTATACGTCATGCAGTAGAAGTGAAGTCCAGACCCACATGATAAGGCCCCTGGAAACAAAGGCTTGTTTAGAATCTGAGCAAGGGGAGAGGAGGGGGTATAAGGCAACCTCGAGATATCCTAATGCTGCTCCCATGCATTCCCTTCACCAAGCAATGACTCTGAACATGCCAGAGACCTGGGTTTCAACCAACGGCAACACATATAAACAAACACTGACAAAGAAGTGGTCCAGCGTTTGCTGCAAGCCTTTTGGCTTTGTTAATGCTCTTTTTATTTTCTCATAGTTTTGAAGTCAGCCAATCGCTGAAGTGTACTGATTAACCATGCTGTATCCTGTAGTGATGGAAGAAAATGTGACTGATGCAACAACAGTCCAATGGATGAAGATGACTGACTGAAAGTACATTATATATAATTTGAATGTCTTAATGAACATCAACATATCCTAAAAGGAAAATGACTAGTGAGCGAAAGTGGCGTTAATGGCAGGGGTAGTCAGGGCACTGATACAAGTTAAAGAGTTGGATCCAGGGCGCCAAGCAAGGGGGGACGGGCTTCATTAAGAAAGTACTGGACCGAGAAGGCAGATAAGGAGTTAACAGAAAATGCATTTTGGTCCAAGGTTTAATTGCTTGTGGTGTTTCTGAAGTGAGGAGTCAATGTCTGCTCTTGCAATGATGGTTGGAAAAAAAACATCCGTTCTATTTGTAATTGCAATATTTCCATTCCCTTATACATTAACTTTATTTACAACTGGTTAAGGAAATTGAAGCAACTATTAAAAACCGACATCCAAATTGTTTACCTGCGTTAATGTATGCTGCTGCCATGGCAGATGGCACGAACACGGCTAATCTAGCTTCTAATCAGGGGTGTGTACCCTGTCCTGGCATTATGGTGAACCGATGAACCAGGATAGCTCTGTGTTTAGACATCCTGGCTGATTCCTTAAAATTTTCCTTGAGGTTGCAGCGTGCAAACGCAAAAAAAAGTTATATCACACATAATTATATCCGCGCTGTAGAGATAGCTGTAGAAGACAATAGCAACAATCCATCATTGTAAACAGAGGCTCCGCACTGAAGCTGCAGCAGCACGTCCACTGCAGACGTTTAATTAGAAGACCGCGAGTGTTTCATTTGCAACAAGTCTGGAAGAATGACTCAGTGCAGACATGTAACTATGCAGTTTGCACCCTTGCGAAAAGAAAGTAGGCACCTACTGTGGAAAGGGGAAATTCCCATCTACACATCTCTGGCTCGTCCGAAACAAAGAAAAGTTCTAGCAGTGCTTTATGACTGACATGTTAAAGCATGAGTCCCTGCCCCAAACACGAGACAAATCACTCGGAAAGTGGGTGGGAAGACGTGACAAGGAGCTAAGTGCAAGACGTAGAAGCAATGAGGAGGAATTTAACTGGAAAAGGTTAAATGCTGGGAATCGAGAGATTAAACAAACAATGGCATTTCCTTCGTGAGAAATTCTAGAAAAGAGCCCTCGTGGAAGATTAGACATGCAAAAAGAGGCGCTGAGCTGCTCAGTCTACCCAAAGCCACGGGTAGACCTCGACCATACCCCCAGACATGCATGCTGATGGTGGGAGGGGCTTGGCACAACCTCTGCACCCTCTAGAACAGTGGTCTTCAAACTTTTTAAAGCTGTGCCCCCCACCCCCACCCGGAAAAAGAATCATCAGGCTTCTCTCGGAATTTGACAATTATTTTATTAAATTGACAATGTTTAAATAGGTCAATACATATTTAAACATTGAAGTTACGTTCTGTTACTCTTTTAAAAATTCAATCATATACAATGATTGCCAAACATACTGTTCTTGTCAGACAGGCCATACTAACAGGTACTAGTATCCACAATGTGACAATTAGAAGTTGGGGGTGGGGCGTTAAAGAATATTTGAAGTCCCTTCCCTTTTGACACCATCTCCCAGCCAGAATATTAATAGCAAAATATGTCAGTTATGGCCCATTACAGAGCCGATTGGTGATGCTCATTTTTTTAATCTTAAACAAAACACTGTTACCAGCATATTGTTTCTTTTTGGTTAGAGCATCATCCCCCTCCCCTCACCTCCCAGGGGGGCCTGTCCCCCTAGTTTGAAGACCCCTGCTCTAGAAGATGCCACGTGGGAGGAGTTGGGGTCTGCTCATCTAGACCGTGATGTGAATTCTGGAGGCGAGAGGTCGAATTGTGGCTTTCCCCGAGGTATTTGTCAAAAATTATTGTTATGTTCCTGTTTCACCGTAAAATACCTGATTTAGGGTTAACTGTGTGCAAACTTTGCAAAGCTCTACTGAAAACTGTGCAGCTGTACTAAGGTTGTAAAGTTGTTTGCAAAAAATCGACTCCAGGAGAACATCAAGTGGCAAACACCTTGCAGTCGTCTGCTCCACATTTAATCTTATCTATGGTACTAAAATTTCAGAAAGTAACATTAACTGAAGTGTCGGTGATGATAGATTCTGGAGCCCTGGAAATTTTTGTGACTTAAAATTTGCCGCAACTGTGGGGCTACGAGCTATACGAAAGCCAAAAAGTGAACCGGTCCGGGCAGTGGACGGGACAAATCTATCTTCTGGGCCCCTAGTGAGCCATACTGAACAGGTGCAGTTATTCTCCAGTGATGGACACGAAGAAGTCACAGTTTAATTTAATTGACGCACCCCAATTTCAGCTTATCTTAGGTCTCTCACGGAACACAATCCAAAGATCAATTAGAGTTCTAGAACCATTGTGATGGATTCAGGGTATTGTAAGAAGCATTGCTTTGGGGAAAAAGAAAAGACCAGAGAGTGCAATCCTGCTCATGCCTTGTGTACAACTGGAGCTTTGATCTGTGTCACAGATTCGTAAGAGATACCATCCGAGTACGAAGACTTTGCAGATGTTTTTAACGAAACAGAGGCAGAACAATTGCCACCCCACCGGGTGTATGATTGTAAAATAGACTTGGAAACAGGTTCTAGTCTGCCTTGCAGTCGGGTTAACGCTCTAACAGACAAAGAAAATCATCATTTAAAAGAATATTTGGACAAGTACTTGGCAAATGGCTTTATCCGCCCATCCCAATCTCCGGTATCTTCGCCCCTTTTCTTTGTGCCTAAGAAGGAAGGAGATCTTAGAATCTGTATCGATTATCGTGCCATCAACAAGATCACTAAGAAAAATAGATATCCACTTCCTCTTATTTCCGTCCTATTGGATCAGGTAAAAGGAGCGCATATATATACCAAATTAGATCTCCGAGGAGCCTACCATCTTGTGAGGATACGTGAGGGGGATGAGTGGAAGACAGCCTTCAGAACAAGATTTGGGCTATTTGAATACCAAGTTATGCCATATGGGTTGTGCAATGCCCCGGCTGCCTTCCAGCATTTCATCAACGACGTTCCCAGCGAATATATCGATCAATGTAGGCAGATCACTTGTGTGGTTTTAAAGCACTATTTTCACCAGCAATAGGCTCAGTACATGGCAGGGCTAAAGGGGGGCTGTGTACTTATGTATCGAACCTCTTTAAATGAGAGAAAATAGAGATGTGGGTTTATAGGGGAATAGGGTGGGAAGTTATTTAAGTGCCTCAAATTGTAAAGCGCTCTGATATCCTTCGGGATCAAGTTCGCGCCATAGAAAACTTTATAAATAATTTTTTTTAAACAATTCACAGATATGACGTTTTTGACTATTGTGATAGTCAACATTTACAAATGTGCTTAACGCTAACAAAATGGTTCTGCTGAAGTTTTACATCACAGTAAAGAGGCTTTGATGACTAGCTTCTAGGCAAATCTCAAAGTGACACTAATTGGGACTATTAGCAGAACCAGGGGCATACATTTTGGAGAACACCCCGCCATTTTCAACAGTCAAAAACAATGGAATATAATTAAGAAAAGTGCTGGGAAATTGGTGAAAAAGTATAGAAATTGGTGTCCAGAGCCTCATAATGCAGCAACATCATGCCCGGGAATTACCGCAGTGTCGGTAATTATGGCTGTAGATTTCCGCATCAGTTTAAAGCAGGACTAGTAATGACCTGCTCAGAGGTTCTTTCCTGTGCAGTGCCGCTCTGCATACATAAACTCACAAAATAAAGTGCAGGAAACAATTCTGCAATATTTGCCATTGTAAATCGAAAAGCTTCACAAAAGTTAAACCTGCAGATACGTATTCTGGGAAGGGGTCACTTAAAGTGAAAATAATTTGCGGTGGTGGCATTTCTTTGCACCTGGGCGACTAGACCATAGTTTGCATACGCCTTGCTTTAATGGGTCACAGCCCCAGACCCTGCCAACTCATTCTACAGAGCTGCCTACTGTCATCCATTTCAGAAGGCAAAGCGTGGACCCCTCAGCACCCGGGTGGTATAGTGATGAAAAAGAACGTAATCAAGACAGCGAGCATGAAGAAAAAAAGATATCTCCAAAGGAAACAAATAATATTTGCTGATGGGAAAGAGGGTGCACATGGTTTTTAAACTAGATTAAAGCAACGGTCAGTAGCAATTCAGTGGTTAACCAGGTCCTTAAAAAATATTATTTTTCTTTCACAGAGTTAAAGGAGAGGATTTGGCCTAACGGCTAGAGCTGCCAATGTTGGAGCTAGGGAACCAGGTTCGAATCTCGGTGTCTGCTCAACATCCTGTGTTTCTGGTCAAATCACTTAATCTCCCAATGCCTACGAAAACAAACAATTTCCTTGCGTAGCATAACGTAACTTGCACTTCTGTAAGGTAATCCAATACCTCTGGTTTGTCCTATATAAAAATTTCAAAAAAGAATAAGGGAAGCATCAATACAAAGTGAAAGGCATGGTCTATTTTCTCACAAGATGTATTGTGGCATGTTTGAATGTGTGAGGGTAAATACAGACAAAGCACTTCAATAAATAAATAAAAACACGTTTGCAAACCAAAAGAGGGGCCGGTGGGGATGTATAAAGTGTATTTATCGGTTGAGGAAAATCAATAGCTCCAGTCAATCCATATGCAGATTAAAATAGATGATGTCCCTTTAAAACACTCGACTGTCCACTAGAACATTGAAGCAACTAAGACATTAAGCAAATTCATTCGAAAATTTGAAATAAACATGCCGTCACTGGAACGAGAGGCTCCACGCCGCAGCTGCAGCAACAAGTCCACTATATGTGTGGACAGGAAAGAGAGCACCGAAGTGGATGCCCGCTTTGGCCCGGGAAAACTACTGAGTGCACGCGAGCCTGAAAGCACTCAGGCAGGTGCCTCCTTGTGCCCAGGTGGTACTAGGACGTGCTCTCTTGCGGGGATCACGGCAAAAAGTACATCAGAGGATCTCCACAGCCAGGATGGCAGTGCACCGATACCACTGCACTAGGAAAGCGCTGCAGAAATGCTGGGAAAGCCAAATACAGAAAACTGCTACTTATTTCCCACGAGCTGTGGTGAAAAAAATTGTAAAAACCATTAATAAAAATTATTCCAGAAAAGCAGATGGGAACATACTTCAAAGATGGGAAATTGATAAGAAAAGCACAAGAAGAACCACAGATGAGGACTAGGAAACCGTATGCGCAAGAGGGGGGGGGGGGCGGAATATGAGCCAATTTTAAGACTTCTATTAAATACAATACATTTCCAAGTGCTGTGCAGGCGAAACCTAAAAAGTGATAGTTTTTAAACATTCCAGCCCTCTCTCCCTGACATTGCCATTGGTGAACTAAGGAGAAAGCCAAGTGCCACGTGTACTCCATTATATGTGGCTTAGATTCTTAGATGAAGCAAAATTATAATCAATTAAATCAAACACAAGAAATTTAAGTAATGCACACATTTTAAACTTTTTACATAATTTTATGAAACAGGGAACCAAGGATCCCGGGTTTTGAATTTCTTCATTGAACAGCTCAGCCACTAAAAGAGTATCTCTTTCTCTTGCCGGTTTCACGTCTGTTTTGGCTACAATTCCAGGGCGCACAAGGGTAGGTAGTAGACAGAAGCCACATGAAAGCTTGGTTTGCTTTGGGCTCGAGGTTCCAAGACGAGCCTGGTTCGAGCTTTCAGAGGCGAGTCCACACATAAGCATCATTGTGTCTTTTTTGTTTCTCTGTGTAGTTTAGGGTGTGTGTAGATGTGGGTAGCCCCCTCACGAATAATTACAGCCATACCCAACAGTGCTAACTGCCCTGATTATGAGGAAGTCGGGATTGGCTAAGGATGTTGAGGCAAGGCAATGTCCCCATTTTAATTGAAAACCATCATGGGTACCTTGGCAACAATTGTGCCAATAGGCAATTGAATTAATTGGTTTCCCAGTTTAACCCAAGGTCACTGGGAAAGAAAAGTAAATCCTGTATATCAAAATGTGCCTCCATCTGATGGGGTGCGATGAGGTGTCTTCAAGTTGGTAGGCTGAAGGAATCCAAGGTCTAAAACGCATATGCGACAATGTGGTGGGGAAAATCTCGGGGCCAGGCCTCGAGCGTTGAACAATGCGATAAGGAGTAGCCACAATTGTGTGGAATATGCCACTTGATCCTGGGACGATGATCATTTGGCAGTCCAGTATCAGAAGTGGGCATAGCAGCAACTGGTTGGAGAAGTCCATGCACCTGCCTGTAGGTTGGTGACCAGGTAACTGGACCTTGGTGGAGGGAAGCCTATGCTAAGGTTTAAACGATGCAGTTAAATATGTGTAAAACAGTCCGGTGTATCAGGAAACATTCTGCCCAGCTCATCTGCTAAATAAAGCATGACTAATAAATAATATGACAGTACTACATGTTCAAAATGTAATTTCCCAGGCAGCGTAACTTTAATTTTTCGTCAGGGATAGTCAAAACAACAAGGCAAGTCTATTGTGAATATCTTTTTTTTGGTTTGTTTGAAAAGCTTTATTGAATAAAAATAAACAACGTAAAACATCATTACATAGGTGAGTAATACCAAAGAAACCAAGGCATCTTGTAAAAAAAAAAAAAAAAAAAAAAAAAAAAAAAAAAAAAGAACAATTGCAAAACTAACCCCAATAAAGGGGAAAATACTATACCAATAAACAAAGCTTTTGTAGGTATTTTCATAAAGGGGGAGGAGAAGAGAAAAGAGGGGGAGGAGAAGAGAAAAGAGGGGGAGGAGAAGAGAAAAGAAAGGGAGGAAGGGGAAAAGTGGCAACCTAGAATATAAACTCAAAAACTAAAATTGGCAAATAATTTTAGGAAGAGGGAAGAGCAACAAACTGTTCAAGGAGTGTGTCTGGAGAGATAATCAGCTAAAGGTAACCATAGCAAATCTCTTTTGATTAATAAAGGTACAGTTGTAGCATAAGCACGATCAAGTCTGTGGTGATGACATATTAAATCCCACCAAGCATTATATTTTTGAAGTATCTTTCCAAATGGTAGTAATTATCTGAAATGAAATTGCTATGAAAAGGTCAATAAATGTACGAACATTACATTGAACATTCCATATGGGAGACAACCCGCCCAAAAAAACGTGGACAATCTCAAATGGAACATCATTAGATAGAATATTATTAAGTGTAGACCAAATACGAGACCAAAGTGTTTTGACCCTTGGGCAGTGAAAAAACATATGAAGAAGGTCACTATAATCATATGAGCAGGACCAACACTTTTTGGAAACCAATAATTTAAATTTACATAGGTCAGAAGGTGTATAAAAAAGCCTATTATAAAAGAAATAAAAAGTCTGTGTGGTACTAGCTGAGCGAGAAACTGTATGTATTTTGGACCAAATAGAAGCCCAGATTTGTGGGGGAAAAATCTTGGCCTAGATCCGATTCCCACAGAAGTTCCAATTTAGATTTAAGCCTCTCAACAGGGGAATGTGATAATATTTTGTAAATAGCTGAGGCTCTAGAGGGAATAGTAAAATCTGGCGGAGAAAAAAGGGGAGGAACATCAGAGGAAGAGGGTATTGTGAATATCTTGAAGTGAGAGTTTTTGCATTTGTAATGAATCATGGAAACATATCCACATTAGTATTTGTGTGCTAAGAACTGACTCACAGCATGTAATACCGCCCCCTGATCAGGAGCAGCTAGCATTTTCAGTCTCCTTCTCCCTATGAGCATATAAAAACTGAATAGAGGCAAGTGTGGATGTGCAATAGATTTTTGGTTATACAGATATTGGGCAAAGGCTTGAGGCCAAGCACCTTGCATACTTTAGCCACACAAGACGATCTTCATACCTTCCCCCCTCAACCCCTTGCCTTAGCCTCTCACGATATTAATGATGAAGGGCTCTTACATTGTAGTTTAGCAACCTCTCAGAGACTATCATCTAAATCTGTTCTATGGGCACTTTAGGCTTTGCACCGAGAAAAGTACTTGTATGTTAACAGGTCACTAAATGCCACACGATGGGTTGATGCCCGATTCCTAGTATTTGTTGCCAAGATTACCTTTGTCATGTGTAGAATTGATGCCCTCATCTGGATTTAACATCTACTTACTGCAAAAACTAATATAGTTTAGCAAGTGTCTACCACGAGATAGTTTTAATAGCATTCAAACCTCTGCAATATTTCTTGGGGACACCTACACTCAGTCCCAGTGGGGCCTCCGGATCCCTTTAAAATGCACCCTAAGAGTTTGTTTTGCCGGAGTGTGTGAAGACGGCCCCTTTGATGGAGCATGCTTCCTTGGGTGGGTGAAGCCTTGGTCCTGGTCTACTTTATCCGCACTTCCCCTTACCCCCTTCTTTTTTCAATGCACATTCGTGGGATTCTATTACCAATACATTTTTTGTGACTTCAGTTCAAGATGGCCAGTTATACTGAGGGAATCTGTTTCAGTTGGAAGGAATTTATTAGCGACTATAAGTATCACTCTAACACTGCATTAAACATGCATTACTTTAAGTTGAATTAATACTGATGGTGCTCTCTTTTTAATTAATTAACCACTGCTGGAGGGAACTAAACCCACTCAAATATACATAGGCTTATTCGTTAGCACACATGCCTTTATAGAATTGACCCAAGTGCAGTGCTGACAGCATCAATAAAACAATTTCAGGGTCAGGTCCATTAGCCTCAAAGTTATAAGCTGAAGAAAAATACATTGTATAAAAGGTACATCATAAATTCTACTATAAATTGGTGGCTATTTTAAAAGGAATGTGCATCCTTTCTGTTAACACTGAGACGTGATGGCTCACTACGATTCCTCAAATAATGGCCAATTGTTATTCATAGCTCAGCCCTCTTTATCATACACCGACAAAAAAATTAGACACAAGCACAGACCGTTCACTTTGCGGGTGCGAAGAGTTTAATCAGAACAATGCACACCACCTGAAGCAGTAAATAGAGGCTACCTTCGGAAGCCTTTATTCTGAAATTACAAGGCGAAATAAAAGTTGCCTTCTTACATTTTTGACATCTTTAAGGCGACATTGAACCAATAAACATGTTCACCCATCATATTAGGATGTCTCCACTCTCTGTCCTGAGAAGACCCCGCCTGATTTTCAATGATCACGTTGGATTGTTGGGGTTGGCATGTCGACGAATAGGTCTACCACTTTTTTGGGCTGTCCTTTTAATAAGAAACTTATAAGTGAACCAGCCTTAATCGATGTATAGTGGACAGACTGAAGATATAGGTTATAACAACTTGGCTATATCATCTTTATCTCACACCCACCTTAGTTCCACAAGCACCTTTAACACATTGTGCTCCGTGCACAGAGCACCCACTCTGTCCTGTTATTTCTGTAGTGAAAATATCTAGTCTGAGACAGCATACTTATTTCTACAAATGGAACTGCTTTTTTGTTTCCAAGTATATGTGCATTCCAGACCTTGGTTGGCTGAGAGGAGGATCTTCTGTGTAAGAACTCTCTAATAGGGAGATAATGTGAAAATTGATCAGACAGAACCATACTTTTAGTTGTATACCAATAGGGGTATGAAGAACATAGGGTAACCCGAAACATTACTGGGCTATCTTCAGGCACCGGGGCACAGAGAGAAGTGGGTGCAGTTCTACTTTCATCTGGACCTTCCAACCTTTTCTGTTCCCGAGTGTACGGGGGCATCTCTCCTGATCCTCGAGAAGCACTTATAGTTTCTCATACAAAGTAGAAGCACATCAAGCTTTCACCTTTTGCAAGACAGACAGCAGAGTAATCTATTCCTGCTTTTTAACAAGTTCAGTCATTTTCTGAGGAGATGTGGTGGAGCACCTTATTGTTGTGGTCATTAGTGCCAGCGTCTGGTAGCCACTGGGCCAATTCATAAACAATTCTTCACAGCCCACCCTGACCACTTTCTCAGTAGCTCCAGTATGCCTTACAGTATACTCTTCTTGAAAACCGTGCGTTGGAGTCTTTAAAAATGGTGGGGTTCTCTGATTACTATTCAGAGCTCTTGGACTCCACTCATAAATTGTCCAATGAAAATTTGGGAACACCAACTGTAAACTATCCCTAGCTGTTTCTAAGGTCTTTTCCGCACCTGTAGTCATTGATGGCACGGTCGCTGGCACCAGGGCAGCTTCACAAGAGACCCTGACACCACAGCAGTGATTGGTATAAATAGGTTGCTCGTTAGTTTCTCTGGAGGTCCACTGTTACCCCTTTTGCTGCCCTCTCCCACTATCACTTACCTCCCATTTTTCTTACCAGTGCTCCTACAGAAATCTAGGTCCCTTTGTACTTCCAAAAGGCCAGATGGGCATCATTAAACACATAACTTTAATGCCATACTGTTTATGTTTTTTAAAACAGTACGTGAAGTGTTGCTTTATGTACACTTTTTTGCATTCGAGTGGGGGTTTCTCACCAAATGCCTCCTTTAACATTGGTCAGTGGCAACGTAAACGTTCTGAATTAAAAAAAAAAAAAAAAACAGAAATTCACCAGTTAGCAGAGCTAACTACAACTTGCGCTTCTCCCATGCACTTTTTTTGTCCTCGCATATTAAATCACTCATGACATCACTCATGAAATCATCCATTGAGTGTGCTAGTTTATTTTATAGTTTACGTAGTGGCAGGTAACTACCATATTACTTTTCTACGTAATTTTGTGCAGGCTGTTTCCAGTTAATGGGTGTAAATGTGTACAAAACGCATGTGCTTCATATACATCATAAGTGTGTAGAGGTACTGAACACGTTATAAATATTTGTATAGACAAGTTACTCTGTGCGCAGATGATAGTTGAGGACTTGTGTGCAGTATGCTCCCCACAAGTTTTTTGGTTTGCAGAAAATGTTTCCAACAAGGCAAAGATTCTACGTAGTAATTACTGAGTATTGTAAGCAGCTTCCAGTTATTAGCCAGAATCGTCGTAGCATGACAATTTCTACATAAAAGATTGTGTGCACCAGGGACTAACCCATGTACATGTGCCTATTTAGTTTCAAAAGATGGGCTGTAAACCTTTAACCACAGCATGAAGGATGCAAGTAGTATGATCTTTAACACCTTTGGACATTTTAAGCAAATAGTGTCTATTTTGATTGTTTTAAATAGATACTTTTTTAATACTCTGTGTTGTATTTCTCACAAGAATTTCACGGTCTGCAAATAGTGTGACACACAGTAAGCTCTCGGCATAGACTAACCCTGGTATGGGGTTTGCCACGGGCCCCAGTTTTTTTTAGGTCTCGCTGGCGTTGCAGCGCGAAGCGCTGCCGCCAACGAGACTTCTAGTCGCCTTGCTCTCTCCCAAGGGAGACAGAGCTGTGCACAACCCGACTCAGGTCCGTGAACGCGCGGGAACGCCAACGTGCACGCTCAAGGCGTCACGCTCCTGTCCTCCCGCGTCTCTTCCGAGGCGCGCTCCAGTCCGACTTGCGGTGTGCGTGCTCCAGCGTTTCTATGGCGGGAGGTAGACTGCATGCGGTAAGAGGGGGGGCGGGGGGGTTTGCTTGTTTATTTTGTATTATAGAGATTCCCCCTAGGTTGTGGTTTCTCGAACTTGTTTTATCAAGTGTCCAATGAAACGCTTTCACTTTAATGGCTCTAATAAAGTTTTGGAAGAGCTGCTCTTCATGCGAACGTCCACTCCCTAGGCTGTAGTGGCCACCTCCTACCTCCTCCCTCCTCCCTCCTGCTAGTTTGTTACAGTCCATCTTCCTCCACCAAACCTGCCCCCCAGACCTTTAACACCGGGCTTTGTGGATGTGCGTGTGGGAGGAGAAGGTACTTAATGCCGGAAACCCTTCAATCCACCGCTCGGACCCCTGCAGCGGTCTCTGAATCCCTGTAATAGGATTATGGCGCTCTTGTTCCTCAGCCAACCCAGGCGAAGTGTTATCACCACTAGCAAACTCGAGAATCCTTGTGAGCCGTGTACACGTTTTCACACGTTGGCTGGGCTGCCCTTTTCTTGAACTCGTTTCTGATGAGTGCTAACTTCCAGATCACACAGTTCAGTGTTGCGGCGCTGTGAACTCTTGGGGTGCAGACAGTGGTAGGATGCACCGATTAACATGCAGCCGCCAGAGTCAGGCAACCGAGAAAGACAAGGGCGTGTGTGGACATCAGAATAAAAGAATGCAAGATAAGCCTCTGTCTGTGGACACACTTCTCCCGTGGGCGATTACAGTCGGGGAGGAGCACAGCCTGTTAGCACATATGTGTATGGAGTGGGTTACAATAACGAGGAAGCCGCACGCACTCTCACTTTCTCACTCTCTCTGGGCCTGCGGGGTGGGTTTCCCTTGCAAGTGTCCCTCCCCTGCTCCATTGTGCCATGGGGGTCCTGAACTCCGCTCCCGATCAGTAGAGGATGCGCATTGCATCATTGCCATGCAGGCGGTTTGTTTGCTAAGGCGGGCCGGTGCGGGTGCACACCATTGTGTAGAATAGATGATCTGTTTGCATCTCAGAGGTACAGGCTTCATTATCGCTATGTTTTTAGCCAGCCCTGAAGGTCGAGAGAGACTGAGATGATGGTTGAAAGTGAGACAGAACCGAGACAGGGCGACGGAACCCTGTGTGCAGTGCACTGGCGGGTACCTGCGCCCGGTTGCCTGAGGGTGTTGTGCAGTAACCAGTAAACTACTCCCTACCTGCCCTCTGTAATGAACAGGCAGGTTACTACACAGGTGTCCGTAGGTGTTAAGCAGTTACCTATATACTACCCCCTACCTGTTCTGTGTGCAGTGCACGGGCAGGTACCTATACTGGGATGTCCGTAGGTGTTGACCTGTAGCCAGTGAACTACCCTGTGAGCAGTGCACGGGTAGGTACTTGCACCGGGGTGTCCGTAGGTGTTGACCTGTAGCCAGTACATTACCCTGTGTGCAGTGCACGGGTAGGTACTTGCACCGGGGTGTCCATAGTTGTTGACCTGTAGTCAGTAAACTTCACTGTGTGCAGTGCATGGGTAGGTACTTGCACCGGGGTGTCCGTAGTAGTTGACCTGTAGCCAGTAAACTGCTCCCTAACTACCCTGTGTGCGTTGCCCGGGCAGGTTCCTGCACCGGGGTGTCTGTAGGTGTTGACCTGTAGCCAGTGAATGCCCCCTACCTGTCACCCCACTTCCCTGTGTGCAGTGCACGGACGGGTACCTTCCCCGGGGTGTCCGTAGGCCGTGAGCAGAAGCAATTAAATCGGCCCATCCCAGGCGTGTCTCTGCCCTGTTAAATATTGGTCTTCTTTGGACCCTGTTATGGAGTCCCAGAGCCGTCCAGGTTGGTGGGCTCAGGTTGTTTCAATCTGAGTCTTGGAGCCATTTAGTACAAGTGTCCTGAGCCGGCTTCTTACTGCGGAATCCTAAACTGAGCCCTTTAGCACTTGATCCTCAGGTTCATGAAGCTGAGCAGTTGCAAACTTAGTCTGGGAGGTGTTTCCGTGTTTTAAACATTGATGTATTTCAGATAGCGTTTTTTTGTGAATACGCATGTTATGCCGCACATGGGTTGTGTGGTAATTCCACAACTGCGGTAAACAGAGTGGCAACAGAATAGCTTTATTCCAGCGGTCCTGCCTTTCACCCTGCACTGCTGTTTAGTACGACAACCGCCTGGTTTATTGTCTGCATTAAGTGGGACAGTAACTGACTTGACTGGGCACTGCGTGGTTCTCTAAACAGGGACATGCTGCTGCCATAACACGGCCCGCACAGACTAGCGAGCGATGGGAGCAACTGAGCGTATAGAGGTGGCGCGCAACAGCAGCCGGCACGAAGAGAAATTGTTTCACTGTCACAGGCTTCGCAGTTACGGTCTTTGATGCGTTAAGCAAACATCAGCTTCGTTCAGGTTTTTTTCTTCTCTTCCAATAAGCTCATTAGTGGTAGCCTTAGCTTTTCTTTGTTACGGGCTAATAAATTGAGTGTGGCTCTGAGTGTGTGTGTGAGTGTGGCTCTGAGTGTGTGTGTGAGTGTGGCTCTGAGTGTGTGTGTGAGTGTGGCTCTGAGTGTGTGTGTGAGTGTGGCTCTGAGTGTGTGTGTGAGTGTGGCTCTGAGTGTGTGTGTGAGTGTGGCTCTGAGTGAGTGAGTGAGTGAGTGAGTGAGTGTGTGTGTGAGTGAGTGAGTGAGTGAGTGAGTGAGTGAGTGAGTGAGTGAGTGAGTGAGTGAGTGAGTGAGTGAGTGAGTGAGTGAGTGAGTGTGTGTGTGTGTGTGTGTGTGTGTGTGTGTGTGTGTGTGGCTCTGTGTGTGTGTGTAAATGCATTAGGTCTCGCATTTGCGAGAGATTAAGCTATTGTCATTGCAAATGGCAATGCCGTTTATCTGTTTTCATAACCAACACATAAATAAAAAGTTTGTCATTTACAATGCCAATAGCTCTAACTTTTGCAAAGGCGAGACCGTTGCATTGTAAATGCTTGTTATAAAGGGAGTTGGGCTATGTGGCCCCCACCTGAGCCTTATTAGGCCCAGGGGACCCCATCTCCAATGCTGTTTTCTTTTCATTATGGGGAGGGGGATACATGGTCTCCCTCCATGAGCCATAGTAGACCCTGAGGACCCCATCCCTCAGGGGTTTTTTTTACGATGGGGAGGGGGACCACGCATTCCCCCTGCCCAAACCTTATTATGCCCTGGGGACCCCATCTCCAGGGCCAATTTTTTATATTAAAGGCGAGGGGGTCATGTACCGCTCTCCCTGAGCTTTATTAGGCCCTCGGGCCATTTCTTGGTTTTTTTTTTCAAGTGAGAGGGCCCCATAGCTCCATTCCTCATCCACTTTAGGCCTTGGGGACCTTATCCCCAAGAAAGTGTTTTTGGGGAATTAAAAGGGTGAGGACCCAAATAGCCCCCTTCCTGAACCTTATAAGGCCCTGGGGACCCTATCCACCAGGGTCTTATATTTTTTTCTAATGAACCGGGGGGGGGGGGAAGGCTGCATGACCCCGTTCCCTGGCCTTATTAGGCCCTGAGGTGCAAACCTGCAGTGCATCCCTCATTCCATTGGAACTTTGTCACTGGCGCATTTTCCTGCACCACATTACTGTGACCGTGTTAAGGAGTCCGGTAGGCCAACCTGAATAAAGTTTAGTTATCACTTCCAAGCACCCCAGATCATGCAGTGCCCAAAGTCAACAAGCATCGGCAAAGCTAACAGGTTTCACCTATGCGAGACCTATTGGCGTTGTCAATAGTTTTTTTTAGACACAACACAGCAGCTAAGGCTGGTGTGCAACATGACTTACGGTATATAAAAATAAACCGCTATTGAGCAGCCAGGGTTCACCGCATCGTATCGCTTTATTTGTGTACTTTAAACCATATTGCATGGCAGCCCACTTCTGTTCAACGTCTTTAAAAACATTAACAAAGCCAATTAGCTCTGAGAGATTTTTTTTGGCTTTGTTAATGTGTTTTTTTCCCAGCAGGCCAGAGGGGGCACTTAAAAAAACAGACCATATATAAAACAAGCCACACAAGTGAGGTGCGGGGGAAGAGAGAGGGAGCAGCAAAATTGGAAAGCGGAGTGGGTGGGAAACGATCACAAGGGAGGTGTGGGGTGCGACAACAGAGCGGAAGGGAGGAGGTGAGAGAAAGCACCAATAATAGTCAGTGAGTGGAGGGCAGGGGTGGGGAAAGTAACAAAAGAGTTGGAGGAGGGCAGGACACGGAATGCAGAGGCATGCTCTCTTCTCGAGTGCACGTCCGCAAGTACAAAAAAAAAAAGGATCTGCAGGAGCCTGCATCCAGTGGAAGGACAATGGCTGGAGACAGGAAGCTGTACTTGGTCCATGCTCCACAGCAGACACTATGCTAAGGCCTGGAAGGGAGCAGGAAGGAGCAGCAGGTGCCAACCAATAACAAGCAAGGAAACTACAGTGACAAGGCAGCCAGCAAATGGTAAGTAACAGTGAGCTCTAATCCTCTTGTAAGGTTTATTTTTTTATGTTTAAGAGATTTCGCAAGATCTGGAGGCCATGCGAAAGCAAAACAAAAACCAAACACACAGCAGATTCTTACACATGTTATAGTTGCCACTACCTTATGTTGGGCTTTCCGAACCTCTTGTATTCAGTACGCTGCTAGCCACACATATTTGCATAGTTAATCGACCATCGAGAGAATAGTGTTCCTGATTAATAAACAGATTTTAAGTGATTTGGTTGGTGTTCCAGGACATATATAACTGAAAAGTGCATAAATTAAAGCCTTTAGAAATGTATTGCTTAAATGTCAGCATACAGCAATATTTTACACTCTAGCTGAAGAAGATGACTGAAACAGGCTATAGATGGTCTACCCAGTGTGGCTGGACCTGATTCACAAAATTTGTTCTGGAACAGTTTTAAGCCAGTTTGCTCTCTCTCAAAGTGCAGATGTAGGTATAGATGTTCACCAAGACACACTGTACGGTATGCCACTACTCCAGCCTTTTACAGTCACTGCAGCAACTCATGGTCTATAACACTGAAAAAACTTTAAAACAATTAGAGATGCCCATCACCACCCATCTCTAGCCCAAAGAAGGCAATTCATATTGAGCAGTGATGTTTTCTTCTACCATGAAGTGACCCGGAAAAAGGGTATGTGGGCTGATTTATTTTAATATACTTTGCAGGGCAGTGGACTGCGGTATTGCCACCAAAAAGTTTAGGCCCATCACTCACTGTCAAATTGGCCCAACATGTGCACTTTTTCCATGACATATTTTTATGATTAGATTTTTTTTTACCTAATTTTGCATAGCAGGTGCAGCTGTTAAAATATGATCATTTACATGTGGGGGAACAATTCATGCACAATCAAAAATCTGAAGCTACAGAAAATCTTGAAGGATAACTTACTGGATCCGTTCTTCCCTCACAGTCCATTGGCATCTGCTGCACTGTAAAAGACAAGGAGTCATCATAAGAAGGTAGATTTTGAAACATTAAGTGATGTTCAGTGATCCATCTTAACATTTCAGTCATCTGTATCTGAGCCCACGTCTCATCACCCATTCTGCCAAAAAGACCCTCTCTCAGGTGAACTCTCATGCGGAACCGATGCCAGCACTCAGTAGTGCCAACCCCATATGCCTCCCCCAATCCAGTCTCCTGTTTAATTGTTAAGCCACTAGTCCAGTCATCAAACCAACTGGTTTTCATCACCTCTTGTCAACCAATTTTTCCTATAACGGTATCTACCCACAGCACGTTAAACCTGTCCCGTCCATTCTAACGAAGTAGACTGAATCTCTCCTTCTTCTCCTTCAGACTGCAGTACCATATATGTCTAAAAGTGGGCCAGTGGGCCCTCTTTTAGTCACATATGGTACTGCACTTGCAGGGGAGCCTCGTTGCTCCCCTGGAGGACTTCATAAATACGGCTTAAGGTGACCAATGTTGTATGGTGGTGGTAGCATTCTTGGTATTCAGACCAATCTCTACACATCAAACATGCAACTTCGAAATGTTTGTGTAACTTAGCCCTCTTAACTACAGATAGAAGAGACATTTTGAATGGAACTGCATTCCAGAACTTACAACGCAATCCAGTACTGACTCTCTCTTCACCTTGCTGCTATTTTATCAACGCTTGTAGGCAGAAAGCATGCTTGAAGAAGTAATGGTGTTTGTACTGTAATATGGAATGGCATGACATTTACAATCCTACACTCCTGATTAAACCACATCCTTGTCATATACAAGACAAACAAGTTATTTACCTTTGCGAATACCCTTTCTGGCGAAAACTGCAGGTTCCCCATCTTGTGAATGTCTACACTAGCAAGACTGGATCCAACCAACTCTTTGCAATAGTTACTGCATGCTGGCAGGTGGCACCAAATGACCTTGGTTTTGACTGTCACAGCTCTGGACAGGACAATACACAGCTGCACATAGGCACCACCCCGTCAGTTTATTAATTGATATTTTCCACGCCCTCACACATGGAGCGGGACTGACACATTTGAGAATATTGACTGTGTATGACCCAACTTAAACTTTCCAGTGATGAATCCGCACTTTCTCAAAACAACCGTGCGCCATCAAAGGTATGTGCATGAGACAGGCTTTATGTCCCCAAAAAGCATGACATCCGATGAAAAGACTGTTGCTTACAGCCAAAGCAACACAATTCACAATGCCCAGACAGAATTTCAAAATATTCTTCGCAGCGTCCAAGCCATCCTGTACAGTTCGAGTGAAAGAGTACTGGAAATGGCAGGATGGGTAAAAGCTCAAGTGTTTATCTCTGAAATTATGAGTGTAGCAACCCACAGGGCACACCGTACGGATCAGTGGGGCCTGATGGTAAGGAAAAGTAAACCGGTACCATTTGAAAAGCTGCACATTGACTTCCTTGACGCCCACAATCAGCGGTGGAATTGAGGATAGCCCAGGAAACTTAGGGTGCACCGTCTCTAGAACAGTAACCAGATCTGAAGCGTACATCAAAGCTTAGGTGCCTTCATGCAGAGAGTTTGTTACTTCTACCTCGAGTGCAACCAACAAGAATGCGAAGAGCCTCGCTAGGACTTTTTATGCTTTCTTACGGTTTTGTCCTTCACCTTTGTCCCAGACTTACCCTTAAGAAAGGAACAGGAATTATTTTGTGGTTTGCAGGTGAACTAGTGTCGCTTTTTGTAATCAGCAACGTCAAACTCAGCTTTCTGCTACATGATGACCTTCAGATGGATTAGAGAACATTTGTCTTGGGACTTGGCGTTGTGTGAGCAGTGAAGCCAAAGATAGTTATTGTGCTAGTCCATGACAAACATCTATTTGCAGCATGATTTAAATGATGTTTTTAGGGGCTGACGGTGGGGAGGGGATATAAGGGTGTCATCCTTGCACACTGTCAGAGTTTTTCAGAAAACTTCAGGCAAAACATATAAGAGAAGAGCTCTGGATCTGCATCAAAGGGCACTGAAAAAAGGCACGGACATTACCGTGCAACCTATATGTGGTTCTATGCCGTCATGTCCTGAGAATGGATGGAGTCATGATAGAGGCCGATGGCACCACCAGCAGCTATAAAGGCACCAATGAAGAGAGTTTTCTGGATCCAGTCGGGCACCAGGGGAGATTCACAAGATGAGGAATCTGCATGAGCCACAATAAAACAGTGCCTGAAGTCTTTGGAAGCCAAAAGAACAACTGATGCACAGAATGTTGAACAATGTCAAACATTCACCCCAGTACAGAGTTCTGGGCCTAAATCCATTGTTTTGTTGCTCCCCATGCCATTCCAGTTTGAACCCAGTCATATACAAATCTGTCTTGACCCTCTTCCCCAGTAGTAGTTATGCTCAGAATTCTTGATTTTTGAATAGTAAAGCACTCTGAAGTGGATGCATGGTGACAACTTTGACAGTAAAGATGGCCTCCAATGAATACTAAAATCACAAATAGAGGTCCCACCAAAATAAACCAGCCTCTTCCCTCTATCTTAAGTAAATACAGTTCAGGCTAAGCCAGTTACTAAAGCCCAAAGCCCTCCAATCTGCCATATGAAGCAATTCATTCGAAAATATTTTTTTTGGTTTTTACTTTGTCAAATTAAATTCCAAAAATCTTTGCAAATCGGTACTGCCTCCATTTTACAAGATGCCATCCAGAATATAATTTGACAGAAAGGAGACGGCTAAAGAAATGCTGACACATAGTTAATATGCAGTGTTTTACAGAGGGTGCTATCATTTCACTGTCCTGGTGAAAACGTACTAAATTTTTTCGGGGGCCGAAACACTGACATACTGAGTTTATTGGCTAGATATTCATTGTATAAACACAAAGACTGAGCCAACAGTTAGGTCAGCGCTTGTACAAAAGCATTATTTGATACAGCGAATACTCTTATTTTTCTATTCAATTCTGCACTGCATTACTTTTTACAGTAATTGTGTACAGTAAATGTAATACATTATATCATTACTCTTGGTGTTAAATCTAGCTATGTTGCAATAACTACATGTTTTATTCACTTGTGTTGATCTGCGCTTATCTGATGTATAAGTAACATTTATTGTTTGTATAGCGCTCTGATATCCGCTAGGATCTTGTTCGCGCTTTATAAAACCCTCAAAATAAATAAATAAATAAATTACTTGCCTTACTAATCACTGGCTCACTGCGGTCAAGTGGAGCACTTATTTAAATTCTTATGGGTGGATGAACATTAATACAGTTCATTTATTGCTTTCATCATGAAACAGTCAATTGGGTGTCCTTTTTAGAGTTAATTTGTGCAGTGTCTCGTTCTCGTGCTGGCTTGCGCTGCGCTCCAGAACAACATTGTGCAGGTATGTATTTACTTTTAATTATGTCTTGGTGTTCTGGTGCGTTGGGTGCATTTAGAACACATTGAAGACCGAGGCTGTACTGACGGCTGCGTCCGTTCCTGCTCTTCCCTTGCTGCATGTCATCATTAAAAGAAACATATTTACTTTGTGTTTCGGAAGATTATTTAACACAACAATGGCGACGAGGACAGCTTTTGGATTTTCTGTACGATGTTGAATACGTTCCTGGTGTACGCAACAGAATCACTGATTTTTAGGTCTCGCCTGTCGATGCGCATGCGCATCGAGCAAGCGAGACTATAGGGGCTCATCTACTCTTTATCTAACTTGCAAGGAATCGTGGCGATTCCTTGCAGTGCCCGTGACTTTTAAGCTCAATGCGCATGTGCATTGAGCTTAAAAGCGCGTGCACAGCCGCCCGCATTCCTCCGACACCTTTGAAGTGAAGCTTAGCTTCACTTCAAAGGCCCGGCTTCTTCACACCCACATGCCGCTCTGCCCCGCTCCGCCCCCTCCCCTGAGTCATCCTGCCTGCCCCTTCCCGCCGTGTCGCATTTCTCCTCCCCCCTCCCCTCTCCCCTCTCTTCCCTCCGTCTTGTTTTCTTTGATGCTGGTATTTCCATATCTGGCAGCTTCCTGCCCTCACCCCACGCACGCTGTTTATTTATTTATATTTAATATGCAGGAGATCTCAGTTTATTTAATTTATAATTAATGATGCCGCCCATGCTGAGGCTCGAACCCTGTTCTCCTCCTCCAAAGTCGGCATCGTTATATGTTGAGCCACCTCTTCGCACCGTTTGTTTGTGCTGACTTTCTTGCTCTGCCGCTGCTGGCAGCGGCATTGCGCTTGGAGGGAACATGTAATTGACCCGTCTCGCTTCTTTTCATTTGAATTTTTTTTACATTGTCTCCTTCCTTCCGCCCCTCGCAGTTTGTTTTCCTTGCACCGTCCCTTCTTACAGTCCCTTTAACCATTTTGGTGTTGCTCAGCCCCAACTAGCATGTTATTGTCAAGCCTCCAAATATGCAGCACAAACACGACGTACAAAGAGATTAACGTGTTGCCTGGAGCACATTTCGGGAATAACATTAAATGAAAGCCCAAACCCGCTTTACCGCAACTTGCTTTCACTTGTTGTCTTTGTTTCCAGTGCTATTTTAGAGCTTTGTGCAAACTACACTCTCGTTATTTTGCTGGTAATAACTTTGAGGGAATAGCGTATTTTTGTTTTTTAAATAGCTGGCAGCTTCCTGCCCTCACCCCACGCACGCTGTTTATTTATTTATATTTAATATGCAGGAGATCTCAGTTTATTTAATTTATAATTAATGATGCCGCCCACGCTGAGGCTCGAACCCTGTTCTCCTTCTCCAAAGTCGGCATCGTTATATGTTGAGCCACCTCTTCGCACCGTTTGTTTGTGCTGACTTTCTTGCTCTGCCGCTGCTGGCAGCGGCATTGCGCTTGGAGGGAACATGTAATTGACCCGTCTCGCTTCTTTTCATTTGAATTTTTTTTACATTGTCTCCTTCCTTCCGCCCCTCGCAGTTTGTTTTCCTTGCACCGTCCCTTCTTACAGTCCCTTTAACCATTTTGGTGTTGCTCAGCCCCAACTAGCATGTTATTGTCAAGCCTCCAAATATGCAGCACAAACACGACGTACAAAGAGATTAACGTGTTGCCTGGAGCACATTTCGGGAATAACATTAAATGAAAGCCCAAACCCGCTTTACCGCAACTTGCTTTCACTTGTTGTCTTTGTTTCCAGTGCTATTTTAGAGCTTTGTGCAAACTACACTCTCGTTATTTTGCTGGTAATAACTTTGAGGGAATAGCGTATTTTTGTTTTTTAAATAGCATGCACGAAAACAGTATAATTTCAATTTGCACCACTTATTTCCCATGTTTGTGTCAATGTAAAAATCGACCCTGCACACCCAGCACCAGGGCCGTGTGCCTCAATGATGCAGTACACGCACCAGTAACTGAAATATGACGAAAGACTGAAAGGAGTAGCTACAAGCTGTGCTCTAGTTCTGCTCTCCAAAAAATCAGCAAAGAAACAAGCAATTAAGAACATTTCATTGAAGAAACCATTGAGCAGGAAACAGAAGGAAATCCTACAGAAAGAATCCTAGAGAAAGAAGCTTGAGGTATGTAAACACTTTTATTATGCAAAGGACGTCAATTTCAGGATGCTCAGATGCTCTCATTGGAGTGAAGCGATGGCTTACGTTGAATGAAGAAGCAGCTCTGAGCACTTCAAGAACAGCTGTAGTTTACCACAAGGCACAGAGGCTCTGGCAAGCTTGCATAATGTGGCGGTAGTCCACATCTCGTCATCTAGTGCCCCTCCCTCTGACCACATTATAACACGTTTGTGCCGAGTTGGCTCTATGGTTTATGCAGGAATGAAAAGAAACAAGTAAAATGCATCAGAGATGAGAAAATAAAAAACAGCGAATCTTTCGTACTAAAAAGATGTATGTGAAATAGTTACGAATCTGTTAAAATATGAGCGACAATCCTCAAGTCATCCACAACTTACACTGGTGCTGTTCACTGAAGGGTTCACACTCTGCTTATTCAATTGTTGGCCTCTTGCTGAGATGGTGAATAAAAAGCTATTTAGTGTTCATTTGTATTAGAGCATGAATTACAAGATCAGCGAGTAGTAGTGAGACCACCCAACAATTCTCCATCAGTTGGCAAGTAAGGGGCCATTCTAAAATGGCAACACCCAGATCCTGGACTGCCTAACTCTCGGCCCACCCATAGTATAGTCTGGTAAAGATGATGCTCACGAGTGCCTGTGCAGCAACAAAAAATATCAAAAATGCATAATCTCGCCGGCGCTGAACTATGGATCGATAATTATTTGTCAAATACATTTTTAAAACATAAATGTTCCTCTAAGGCACATGGCAGATGCTATCTGTAGCCTTGAAAGTCCATAGGCCCTGAGAAGTGAAAGGTGATTGGTGAGGGCAAGTTGTGCTAAGACATACTCCTAAGCTTGTGTGCTCACCCTCACCCTCAAACCTTCACCCTCAACCCCTCACTCACCCTCACTCTCACTCACCCTCACTCAGCCTCAACTACTCTCACTCACCCTCAACCCCTCACCCTAACTCACCCTCACCCTCACTCACCCTCAACACCTCACTCACCCTCACCCTCACTCACCCTCACCCTCACTCACCCTCAACCCCTCACCCTCAACCTCAACCCCTCACCCTCACTCACCCTCACTCTCACTCACCCTCAACCCCTCACCCTCACTCACCCTCACTCACCCTCACCCTCACTCACCCTCACTCTCACTCACCCTCAACCCCTCACCCTCACTCACCCTCAACCCCTCACCCTCACTCACCCTCACCCACTCTCACCCTCACCCTCACTCATCCTCAACCCCTCACCCTCACACAGTGCAATAGGTCTCAGACCATTTCAGTTAGAGCTTTAAGAAATGTTTATGGCTTTTTTTATTTGTAATTCTTTAGCATTGGCTACAGGAAACAAAAATGCTAAACATTTACAAAAAAAACCCATAAACAATTCTAAAAGCACTAACTCTAATGGTGCGAGACCTATTGCATTTCCAATGCTTGTTTAAGCAGGAGTCCTTTGGCGGTCATTGAAAATTCTGATAATGATTGGGACCAATGGTTTGTAGCCAGTATTTTCGGTAACGAACTCATGAGCATACCTCATAGCGAATGGATCAAGAATGTTTCTCTTGACCAAGTGATTCAAGACGTGTCAAAACTTGTGCAAACAAGCATTTGCAATGCAATAGGTCTCGCATTTGTGAGAGTTTAAGCTATTGGAATTGTAAATGACAATGCCTTTTATTTATGTGTTTTGAAAACCAACACATATGTAAAAAGCTTTGTCATTTCGAATGCCAATAGCTTAAACTCTTGCAAATGCGAGAGCATTTTCATAGTAGCTGAGCTTTCCACCAAAGGGAGCTCCACGTTTATGGGAGCTCTCCATGTGGCCTACAATCAGCTATATTGGGTGGGTGAAAACATTCAGCACAATAATAAGAAGCAGAAAAGCTGGACCATCAGCTCCCTTTACCGATCTTTGTAAAGACATCCTGGAAGTGCATAGCATTGTCGGTAAACAAGGTTTCAGTACAGTGAACAATATGAACTGATTCATCTGTACGGCCATGGGAGACAGTAGGGTATGCCTTTGGTTAAGAATGTAAGGATAGAGTACAAGGGCCTGAAGCCCCTACTACCCTATGCTCTAGCAAATCATGGCACCACTTTCTGTTGTTGATGAAAACTTTTAGTGTATGAACGGAATTAAAACTCCATACCATTCTATTTTTGGCCTCTCTGCGGAGACAGCCAAAGGAGTGGCGGGTTTAACTTGAGTGACCTTATTTCACCTTGTGAGGTCCCAGCGTGCTCAATGTAAAGGAAACATAGCAATCCGTGTTACCAAAAACACACCAGCATGAGATGGGTACCACGGAAAACGGCTGCAATATCACAGACCAGGTGACAGTGCACACACGTTAATGGAAGTGGCTCTGCGCTGCCCCTTGCCTCCCTCAACACTAACCCTATAGTGGCTTCTGGGATCAAAGGTCAGGCTGAACTGACGTGGCCACTGCAGCATCCCACAGGCTGGTTCTCTGCAGCGGACAGGTGGAGAGGCAGTGGAGGACCTGCACCTGGCAGTGCTGGCCCCCAGCTGAGTGGAGGGGGCAAGACATTTTTATAGCAGGGTAGGGTTAATGGCTGACAGGACACTGGTTTAAGATCTGCGTCCTTGGCTGGGTTTAGGTCGCGGCTGTGGTCATGGAAGAATCGGGTACTAGTTGTCTCTCTGCTTGGAGAAGTGAGGTGCCAGGGAATGATGGTACAGTCAAATCAAATGAACCTGCGAGACTAAAATCGAACTGTGGAGGTCTGGGTGATTTCCTAGACAAAATAAACTGCAGAGTAACAGGCACTGAGGTCCCACACTGGGTGTAGAGTGGATGAGGCGGTGCACCCCGATGCCCCCATATATTTGTCGATGAGTGCAGATTCTAAAGCATACATCCAGGACAGAGCACATTCCACAGTAGCATCTCTCGGGTGTGCTGAAGAACATCCTCCCACCTGCCATGCCTGCCCCCTCACATCACACACTGGCACATCTGGACACTAGCGTGGTTGGGGCAGGGTGGAAGAATTGGAGGGGGTAGTGGGGCCCAGAAGCAGGGCATAAAGTGGGAAATTGGCAAAACTTCTTTCCAAGAGGTGTAACTGCTCAAATTAAGTTTAAAGCTTAAAGATGTGACATACAAAACCTGTGATTCACATAGTGAGACCCCAGACCTGTGTTTAAGTGCCTCTCAAGGCATGGCATTTAGACATTTGACACAACATAGGCCTAAACCTAGTCAGATAGCTTCCAATACTCGTTAGCAGCATCAGATCGATGAGTATTTAATTGTGAATAATTTGAGTTGAAAATGGTTCAGTTCTGAAAATATGAGATTGTGAATTAAACATTGCTAATATCTATGGAAGATGAAGTGTCCTATTCCATTCATGCCCGTTCTCTTCATGTCACTTTTCTGGGTTAGATACTTACACCATATTTTTTCTGACAAACCCATCACCTAAATAGGTGCATATCTCACACTTCATCCTCTTCATCACTGTCCTTCCTCTCTGCCCTTCTCCATTCACTTCCTTGCATCATCTCCCCTTTGTCATGCCCTCTGTCGCACGAGCCCATCCTCTCCTGACCTGTGTGAAATGTTTTTTCTGTCCCTTTGGCATTGTCGATCTTTCAATAGCTGTGTGCCTCGGTCACACACTTTCACATAAAATGATAATTACAATTGGGACATATGTGACCATCAATATGAGCATTAGTGAGAGGCGAAGGATTGGATGGGAATGTAGTCTGAACACGTTTATGGCTTACTGAGAGGCAGAGTAAGAAACCTTGCATTACCTCATATTCAACCGCAGAGCTCTCAATCGTGCCCAGTCATGAACCCCCCACACACAATCTGAACTTAACCAAACGCCCCGAGACGACTCATTTCACAGCTCTATACAAGAGTCCCATGCTGCGCGTCTCTGTCTCCTCCCCTCCCCTGAAGTAGCTAGCAACCCTTTTCGGGCCGAGGTAAGCTTGTATGGACATCATTTATAAGAGTGCTCTATTCACAATATGTTTACAAGACGACAGTTACTCGGTAGCATGTCAAGAGTGCAGTGTTGTGAACTGGAGAGACAAAATGGGTTTAGACCTGCATGCTGTTATACCTCTTCTTTATGTTGGTCTTTAAACACTATACAGTTCAGAAGTGGTACGACTGAGAGAATAAGAAATAAGGAAGGGTGGTGACGGGGTTACGTGGAAGGGAAACGGCACACTGACACGGTTAGCTGAGTGAGTGGGCGAGGGTTTACTCTGAAGGGACATGTGAGAGAGGACCAGCAGCTCTGCAGCACTCTGATGTGAGGGGAAGCACAGAACAATTTTTCGCCCAAAAACCAAACACTTGCATCATCTCACTATTTACACGTATGAGGTGATGCTTTGCAGCTTATAGGATTTGCAATGTTTGATGAACAAAAGTGCACAGTAAGCAAAGTTTGCTACTGTCAAGTTTGCAACGATTAGTTAAAACGTTGCCTTCGTTTGGAACTTCATGAATTCCCAGGCCAGCTACCACAAATACAATAATACAGCAATTTAGGAAAACTCCCAGAGGTAGTTATCTGAACGGGGTAACTAGTGCTTGAGCTGACCATTGGCAGGCAGTCACCATGTGTTGATGCTTGCTGAGCTATTCTATAATTCTCCGATCACGCAAGAGAGAGACACCATCCATAAGGAGCTAAATGCATTTTACTGTGGGGGCCAGAGGCATTCTCTCCCAGAGTACAGAAAAAAGGTACATGCCCCTATCAACAAAATCCCTGTCACCAACCTTCAGTCTACTGATAAATAAAGGACAGACCTACCTCACCAGGCTATCAGCAGCACTCCCTTTGAGAGGATAGAAACCCACTGGGAGAGGCAGGCTGCACAAACAATGGTTATAGCGGTACAGCAAACTCCGCTAGGGACAATTGATCTCACACTCTGGGGACTGGTGTGGCACACCTCTGGACATGGAAAACTTTTCGACCTGTAGATAGTCCCACATCACTGCCACTTCAAACGTTCCTTCCCAGTGCCCCAGCATTGGTACTGTACCACCCTATTTTCAACCCTCTCACTAGACATGTTTCCTCTCAGGGCATTAATGTGCCCTCTCCATAACAAAGTCAGTCCCCGGTTGCACCATGAGTGCCCAACACTGAGTGTGAGAGGTACTTTTTGCTCCATACATAGCCCGCCTTTGCACATCTAGATCCCACTTCTTTCACTGAAAACCCTACAAATTCTCCCAGTATCCCCTAGCCTTCCTTCTATGGACCAAATACCCTGTCGGAGAATCAGAAATCACTTGTACAACAGCCTCTCCATATGTTGTTACTCCAGGCATATCCCATTTTTGCATGCCACGCTTAAGCTTCATGCCATGGTAACCCAAGCGCTGCAGGTCTTCTCACCCTGCTTCAAGCCGCTCTTCTCCCTCGCAGTCTTGTTTACCAATGCTTTGCCAATCCAGATGCCAGTGTTGCCCTCTTTGCATTCTCTTCACAATCTTTGCCCTCTCTGGGAAAGCAGTGCCTCTGTGCCCTGCTGCCCTTACTCACAAGTGTCACCTAGCAAGCTAGTTCGCTTTACGCCTCATCAGAGCCTTTTCAACACCTCCATCCGCAGTCTAATTGGCGCCCTTCTGTTGGGTCAATAAAAACCACGTGTGATCCCCACAGCTAATCCCTCATATAACAGACCCTTCTACATCTCGCATGCTTCTTTTCAATGTTGCTCTCCAATGCCTTTTCTCAGGTGCCTCTTGGGGTGTAATAAAAAAAAAAAAGACAAGTCCCCGCCGGGCCGCCGGGCCGCCGCGCTGCCTGCGACGACCCGGAAGCGGTTGGGCAGCCGGCGAATCCCATCGCGGCCCCAACCGGAAGTCCCGCCCCATCGCGGCGAGAGAGAGCCACGAAGTCTCCGGATTCAGTCCCGGTCCCGAGATGGGGGACCGGGTGAAGAGCGGCCGGGCGCATGGGGAAGGCGGGGCTCTCATGTGGTGAGAGAGCCCCGCAAAGCGCTACCGCCGCCTGAGAGGCAGAACCGCCGCCGAGCACCGCCAGAACAGGTGAGTGTGTTGAGGGAGAGGAGGGGTGAGTGGGGGTGGGGTGTACGCGTGTGTGTCTGTTTGAGTGTGTCTGTGTGTGCGTCTGTCTGTCTGTGTGCGCGTGTGTCTGTTTAAGGGAGGGTGCGTGTGTGTATGCAGTGTGTGTATGTGCGCATGCGTGAGTGTACAGTGTTTGCGCAAGGGAATGAGGCAGGAGAGGGGCACGGCGCCGTGCGCGCTCACGAGGTCAAAACTGAGCAGATCTGCGCTCGTGCACCCTCTCCTGTCCACATTCCCAAAAACGGGTAGCAATAGTTGTTGAAGCACACTGCAATCAATGCTTACGCATTGAAGCAGGTCGTGCTTCGACCTAAAAAGGTTGGCCAGACAAATCTGTCCTTGATAGAGCACTCATTCCTTTTTGGGAAGTTAGGAATGAGCTTTCCCTTGAAAATGACTTGCTCCTTAGAGGGAGTAAATTAATTCCACCAAAGATCTTTTGTGACAAGGTTATAAACCTTTGTCATGAGGAACACTTAGGTATTGTTAAGACAAAATGTAGAATTAAGCAATCCTATTGGTGGCCTGGAGTCGATAAAGACATTGAAAGAATACTACGGGAATGTTTTGAATGTGCTAATTCAGATAAAAGATTGACCATCTGCAAAACTTTGTTACATCCTATTGTGATTCCAAATATGCTTTGGGAAAGGATCGGCATAGATATTTTCGGTCCCGTCAAGAAGATCAATGGTCTGCAGAAACATATCATAGTGTTGGTAGATCATTTCTCAAGATGGCCTGAGTATAAAATTGTAGAGAAAGCCGACACTGAAAATGTGTTACACTTCCTAGGTGAAGTTTTTAGTAAGGAAGGTCTTCCTAAAGACATAATTTCTGACAATGGTGGGCAATTTGTTGGTGATTGCTTTAAAAAATGTATAAAAGAATCTGGGATTGTTCATAGAACAACCTCAGTATATCACCCAGAAGGTAATGGTAGCGTGGAACCCTTCAACAGAGTAATAAAGGGTATCATTGAACTCTCCAACAGTAATGACAAAGATTGGGAGGATGAATTGAGGAAAACTATTTATGCTTATAGGATTACCAAATGCCAATCTTCTTGTTATTCCCCTTTTGAACTTATGCGAGGACGTTTTCCCCGCACCAAAGACAATATGGGTTGGCTTAATTGCCCGAAGTTGATTCCATGGTCAGTCAAGAGTGTCAAACAAAACCTTAAAAATAATCAAAAGACCTTGGTTGGAAAACAAACAAAGAAAGTAAGAAGTGTAACCCTTAAAGTTGGTGACATTGTCAAGGTAAAGAAAGGGAGAATGGTACGTAAAGGTGACAGTAAGCACTCTTCACCTCTCAAAGTCAATAAAGTTATTTGCAATTCCGCTCCTTTGAGTGATGGAAGAGTGTGGAATGCTAATAGAATTGCGTTGTTCAGGGGAAATATCAGTGTACATCCTGAGACAAAGATGTATAATGTTAAGAAGTATGATTGGATTGATGATGTTAAGGATTCAAGTGTTACTTCCCAATCTACTAGCTTTACTTCGCAATCTATTAACAATTCTAATGAACCTCTTTACTGTGGTGGACCTTCCAGTTGTGAACCCTCAAGTAAAAATGTACAGAGTGCTAAGCTTGATGTCTCCGTGTACAGAATAATATTCATTTGAACAACGACGTGGTAGTTGTTCCACGTTCCAAACATGTTTGCAGCAAACCCAATTAATTTGAAGATTAAGTCACACACATTTATAGTTTACGTGTGCTCCTTTTACTATGTTTACTCTCTAGCATTTCCATTGTATTCACTGTTTTTTTCATATTAGTGCTTTGTTTTACTTTTGCTGTTTTAGTTCTGTTTTTTGGGTAGGAAAGGGGAAGTGTAGTGTCTCATGCTGGCTTGCACTGCGCTGCGCTCGAGAACAACACAGTGCAGGTATGTATTTACTTTTAATTATGTCTTCGTGTTCTGGTGCGTTGGGTGCATTTAGAACACATTGAAGACCGAGGCTGTACTGACGGCTGCGTCGGTTCCTGCTCTTCCCTTGTTGTATGTCATCATTAAAAGAAACATATTTACTTCATGTTTCTGAAGATTATTTAACACAATAATTTGCACTAAATGGCATACTTGAACACATGTTATCTACTCATGTAAATAGACCAGAGGGAACCATCCTATAAAGTACTAGCACTGCAATTCATGAGGAACAATTTTTCATCTGAAAAATTCACTATAATCACACATTAGGCTCATAATTTCTAAAATTGAATACATAAAACAATCATTTTCTGTGATCTATTTTACTATAGCACAATTCTTTTAGTTTTGTTATTAATCCGCTTTGAGTCATTGAATGAACGACAAAACGTCCCACTGTGGACAAGTTCCTATCAGGTTTCCTTTACAGTCACACGCTATTCTTACCAGAACACACTAAACATGTTCCATAAGGGAAATCTATGCCTGTTAGACATACAGGATCTTTCAGCAACTTTTGACACAATTGGTCATGACATTTTCTGAATATACTCCTGAAAAGAATGGGATTTGATGGTACAGTGCTTCTTTGATGAAATTCTCAAAGAGCTAATAGACTACAGCAACTTAAAATCAATTTTCTGATCATTCCTAAGCTCCTTTTGGCATCACTTAAGGCTCTATACTTTTCAACCTCGTAAGGTCAAACCTTATGGCAAAATGAAACCAAGCCCGTAGTTTCCTTACACCTGTATGCTGAGAGCACTCAGCTAAAGTTTGACGGTCCTGAAGAATGTGCTCTTCCTCGCTACTTGCAAACAAGCATTTACAATGCAACGGTCTCGCCTTTGCAAAAAAGTTAGAGCTATTGGCATTGTAAATGACAACATTTTTATTTATGTGTTGGTTTTGAAAACAGATACATGGCATTGTCATTTACAATGCCAATAGCGTAATCTCTCGCAAATGGGAGACCTATTGCATTTGCATCCACACATACAGAGAGCCACACACACACACACACACACACACACACACAGCCAGACACACAGAGCCAGACACACACAGCCACACACACACAGAGACAGACAGACACACACACACACACAGAGCCTTGCAGCCCCTGCAGTACAGAGCTGGGGGCTCTTTGGATTTAGCTAGTAGCCATTCTAAAAGATATGTCTACAGAAGTGGATGTAGGTTACAGGCACCACAGCAGTAGTAGATATATAACAAGAAACACACAAAAGCAGTAAGTGATTCCCACCATGTCCCGTTCCCTTAGAGGGCCATTTTCGACTACTGGAGGTCACAAAAATATATCCATACATGAAGGGAAGTTACTTTTCATTGTGTATTACCCTACCCTAGGAATTGCATTCACCAGGGGGCCCTTGCTATTTTCGAATATGGTCACAAAAATATATCCAGACATGAAGGGATATGAAGAAGAGGACAATGCGCATAGGAAAAATACAAACAAATACGGTCTAACAAACTTTACCAACCTCCTTCCATTACCTTCATTACACAAGACAGCAAAGCCTAGAATCAAATATTAAACAACAGGGAAGAAGTGCCAATACTGATCCTCTATTTATCTTCTTATTCTAACACCCAAAACAAAGAAATCTTATCCAAGATGGGGCATACTATTCAATAGCTTTTTATTTTACAAAATAATTCCGAAAGTGCATATATTTCAACTTTCAACATATACTGTCAAAACACAGAACATTTTTGTACAAAATAGAAAAATAGGACACGAAAAAGGGGCAATAAAATCAACCATACATTCCAAAATCAATCATATCGCAGTCATACCTCAATCATTCATACATACATATCATGATACTTCGCCCAATTGAGTACAGGTGAACAAACGGGCTAGGTATTAGGTCTGCTACGTAAATGCAAAAATATTTACAGTGAATTGTAAAATATACTTATTCTTTTTTGATTTGGATCAAATAAGTCATAACAATTAAATGGACAATAAGTGAAAATAAATGGAAAATTCAAAGCAACTAGTGTGACAGCTTGTTAACACTAGGGCAAAACCAAGAAGAGCAGACGCTAAGCGTGAAGGGGCCTACGCGTTTCGAATCCCTAAGGGTTGAAAGGGATTCTCATCAGGGCCAGGTTGCTCACTATGAAGAATATCCAGAGATCAAGGAGTGAGTGTCACCTCAGATGTAAATGACGGTGTGTCCAGGTGTGTGGCTTTAGGGCACTGATTCCTCGCGCATGCGTGACACTCCACGCATGCGCGAGGAATCAGTGCGACTATGGACGCCGGGAGGACTCGGCAATGAAGATTAGGACTCCACTAGCTGAGAGGCAATGAAAAAACGTTTTGTGATTAATAACAGATCCCCGCCTTCCTGCACGACTTGCGAAAACTGCTTGGCTGCCCAGACCCGTTTTTGCCCTAAAGCCACACACCTGGACACACCGTCATTTACATCTGAGGTGACACTCACTCCTTGATCTCTGGATATTCTTCATAGTGAGCAACCTGGCCCTGATGAGAATCCCTTTCAACCCTTAGGGATTCGAAACGCATAGGCCCCTTCACGCTTAGCGTCTGCTCTTCTTGGTTTTGCCCTAGTGTTAACAAGCTGTCACACTAGTTGCTTTGAATTTTTCATTTATTTTCACTTATTGTCTATTCAATTGTTATGCCTTATTTGATCCAAATCAAAAAAGAATAAGTATATTTTACAATTCACTGTAAATATTTTTGCATTTACGTAGCAGACCTAATACCTAGCCCGTTTGGTCACCTGTACTCAATTGGGCGAAGAATCGTGATATGTATGTATGAATGATTGAGGTATGACTGCGATATGATTGATTTTGGAATGTATGGTTGATTTTATTGCCCCTTTTTCGTGTCCTATTTTTCTATTTTGTACAAAAATGTTCTGTGTTTTGACAGTATATGTTGAAAGTTGAAATATATGCACTTTCGGAATTATTTTGTAAAATAAAAAGAGCTATTGAATAGTATGCCCCATCTTGGATAAGATTTCTTTGTTTTGGGTGTTAGAATAAGAAGATAAATAGAGGATCAGTATTGGCACTTCTTCCCTGTTGTTTAGTCATTACGGCTCAGCCTTACTGATTAGAGCCAACCCCGGTTGTTTTGGATAGAATCAAATATTGGCAGCACCCGGACAGGCAAATACAGATTACGCATACAAAAAGATTAAGGACGTTTGTCAAGATACTGCTGTTCTCTCTGTCCCAAACATCATTATTGTGTTTCTTGTAAGCGTAAGCACTACACTGGTGAATTAGTGCATGAAGTATAAAGTGGACAGAAAGGTATTGATTGGGCAGTGTAGCAAAATAAACATACATTGGAAGTGTATTATTGTATTCACTCCATGCCTAAAATGCCTTGCCTGCTTAAAGGAAGCCATGATCACAACAACAACAAATATCAAAAACATCATACTTACAACAAGTTCACGACCAACAGTAAAAGAAGTACAAGGATTAAAAAATGCAAGTCTGGACACAGCATGACCCCCTGCGCCCTCCTTGACCAACACCACCTTTACTTGTGGGATTCATATGAACTGAGCTCAGGACACAATGTATAAACCTAAAACATGGATGTGTAACAATAGGTTATTTCCAAAGACTGCGCACCTACAAGGCACTTTCTTACTAAACATTACGTGCTCTGTCCAAAAGTCGTGAAAATACTAGCAACAATCACACTTCTGACTGCCAACCGTAGATAGCGAGTAAAATGAAATACAGCAGTGCATGTTCAAATCTTGGCACCACTTGCCCCAAAATCTATACTGACAGCATCATTAATATATTACGGGCAGTTTGAGCAATTTATATGAAGAGCATCTAGTCGACAATTTAATGGATAAAGCATATAAATAAGGGCTATACTGATGTAAACATGGTTATCTCTATAGCAGGTTACCAGCCATCCCCATTGTGGCCCTCTACTATGCATTACTCAGGGTAGCAATATCAGAACATGTAAAGACTGACAGTAGTACAATAAAATCAAAAAGAATGTAGGAATGGAGTATTTCGAGACATCAAGGAACTGGATAAAGCGTCTAGGCAACAAATTTGAATAAAAGAAACACATAAATATACTCTTCTCCATAAGCCTTTTCCTTCAGCATAAAAAAAGCCTTCCATTCAACTTCTTACTCAGGCTAGCAATTGGAACGCATAAAACACTTACAGAAGGCACATATTAAGACAACTACACAAACTAGTATTTGGTGACAGTCTTCCTCACCCAGACTAGACCATTCTAGAAGTACACAACCAAGATATTCACAAGAGTTGTACGGCTGAACAAGTGATTTTTGCAGCTCCCTCCTGATGCTCATGAAGGCCTTCCCTTACAGCACAGTACAAAGGGTAGCAATTCCAAAACACATGATAGGGCAACAAATTCACTGCCTAGCAAGAACACGCCATGTCAGTAATATATAACCAAGCACTAAAATAGTGGTATCAAAGAGGAACATGCATGCAAATATGCTCTTCTCTACAACTCACAATTTTAAGAAGGTTTTTAATGCAACATACTTCTTAGGCTACCAATCCAAACACATGTAACCAGTGGGAACAGCCCATCTGTCAAAATACAGGCAGGTGCTTGTCATCTTAAATTCTTTTACCACCCCATCCCCCAACAATATCCACATAAATTCATTCCCTTCCACACATTACTCACAGTAACAAAGGCAGGTAATGACAGCACCCGTGAGTACGGAATAGATTGTACATTTGTATACTTATGAACACACAGGCAATCCCTGGGCTACCCAGTATCCGAATGAAGGCCTTCTTTGCTATACACTGCACAAGCTATCTAGCTACCTACAATGACAATTGCCTAGGCCAGTAAACTCAAATTAGACAACTTTTAAATAGTACATGGAGCGATATTGGCAAGCCATGGGACACCTCAGGCCTCTCTCTGCAAAGGACCTTATTCGCCCCTCTCTACCCGGACGCAGTCCAGAGCAGCAGCGAGGGAAATCCAAAAAGTGTTTGACAGGAGGAGAATGAAGTTTGCCGGCGCGGCCCCCCGCCCACCTTAGAGAAGCCACCCAGGGTAGTGACCCGGGTGTAGAGAGCATGCAGGTCCAGCTCCCTGCCCGCCACAGCCGGCAGCTTTCGAAACTGGGACCTGTGCACAAAGAGAGAGTGTTAGAGAGATCCGACAGATGAGGCCGGCGATACCGGACCCCTGGCAAAGCTACAGGAGGAGAATGAAGATTGCCGGCGCGGCCCCCGCCCACCTTAGAGAAGCCTCCCAGGGTAGTGACCCGGGTGTAGAGAGCATGCAGGTCCAGCTCCCTGCCCGCCACAGCCGGCAGCTTTCGAAACCGTGACCTGTGCACAAAGAGAGTGTTAGAGAGATCCGACAGATGAGGCCAGCGATACCGGACCCCTGGCAAAGCTACCCCTCCACCACCCCCGGGTCTTATAGGTTTATGGCTAAATGGGTCTTCTCACCCTCTGCTGTGGTGGAACTGCCTCAGCTTGTCCAGGAAAGCTTGCCCTTCCTCCGCTGGTCTTCTTGAGGTTTCCCAGTCGAGTTTGCCATCCTTTTTGGTTTTGGGGATTTTAAAAACAATATATATTTTCCCCCTTTTTATTAATTTTTTTAATCCCCTCTCGCCGTGTTAGGGAACCCGAGTCCCCATCGTCGTCTTCGGGACAGAAGGGTCTGGAGAGTGGTCTCTTTTCAAAGAAAAGTTGGGATTTAAAGAGGGGGGTGATAGCAGGGCCGTTGGCGGGCTGAACTGGGGGGGGTCTGGGATCTTCAGCAGGGCCAACGGAAGCACGGACCCGGCTGCCCCGCGCCCCACTCCATGCCTCTCAACAGCTCGGCAAGGGAGAGCCAGTGTTTATTTCCCGGTTTATTTGATTTTTAAGGCGTTTTTCTGTTGGTTCTTTCGGGAGACATCCAGGGGAGGTGTATGTGTGTATGTATTGCACGGACACCGCAGCCACCTCCACGGGCGCACTTACCACATTCGATCACACACCGGCCGCTTGCGCCCGCTTACAGGACGCACTCGCGCTCTGCACACACTCACACACACTAAAAGAGCCCGGGATGTGTGAGGCCGCGGCGGCTGCTGCTCGCCTGAGAGAAGGGGATTTTGTGTGTGTGTGAGAGGGAGGGATCGAAAGAGCCCGGCAGCGACCCCTACACTAGGCCGGAGGTACTGCGCACTGACAGAAATGGGTGGTAAAGTCTGGTCAGCTGTGGCTCCCAATCAAATGAACGCCATCTTGAAGAGAACGACCTCAAGCGAATTTATCAGCGACTTTCAACTTTATGTTCGTAACAGCTTCATAAATTGAATTATAAATACACACTTTTTTATGAGTTGGAATACTTTCTTAAACATCATAATTTTCACAAGCGAATTTAATAAAGGCATCTTGGTTTCAAAATATTTGCAGGCTGTACATACTTGCTAATTAATTTCAAACCAATATCTTTACTAATATGTGATAATTTAGCTTTGTACTTTCGTTATCTGTTTGAAAGCTCTTTGAGCTTATTTAATAAAAAAGAACGATGTGCTCTAAAATGGCCGGCGTGGGACTCCTTGCCGTTTGCAGCCACCCCAGCGGTAAGCGGCCAAGCCGGGAACAATAGAACAGACCAAGGATTCGCCTTCCCGTGCTTTAGGGATCTTCTGAAATGTGCTTTACTCTTTACGTTGAAGTTAAGCGTAAAAAGAGAGCGGGGAAGAGATCAGGAAGGGGAAACTGGGGGCGTGTTTTTCGTGCTCGACCCTTCCCATTGGCTGAAAGGTAAAATTCCAGCCAATGGGAAGAGGAGAGGGCGGGACTTAAAAAAAGAGATGGAAACGCCCCCGAATCGCGTCCTGACAGGGACAAAGTGATTGACAACCAATCTCTTCCAATGGCTAGCCTCCATTTATGGAGCTAGCCAATGGAACAGAGAGGCAGGACAAAGCCCCATACTAGTAAACAAGAGTGTTCGCCTGCGCGAACGCTGCTGCGCAGCGGATCGCCAGGCGAAACCTAAAAAAGAAGAGCACTCAAGGAACGCTTAGGTGAAATGTAGCCCAGTCTAGAACAAGATAAATAAACAAAAACCTGAGGGGAGCTTTTGCAAAAAAAATTGCAAGACTCTTGGTGACCTTATTTGGCGTGGACTGCTTTCAGTATTTTCAATGTTTCTCATTATATAAACATAATGCAGTCTTAACACGTTCAGCATAAAGATTATGATAGTGCAGGCCTGTGTAGGATATATTAATATAATATTGATACTGAGTTTTAGTTTGACACTATAATTTGTGGCAGTTATTTTAGGTAATCAATGAATACCCTTGCTTTCAACTGAATATTTATTTGCATAATCAAGTAGTGAGAATTCTTGTATTGAGTATACTCCCATGGCTTGAAGTTTTATTTTTGTTTTTAGTTTCTAATTTGAGACTGCTGTTGTGTTGGTCAGTGGGTTTCAACCGTTGGTCTGTTAAATTGTCATTCACGTTTTGCTTCCACCCACCACAGCATACAACATGGGGCAATGGGCCAGACCAATTTACACACTGGCTGTCTTCCCTCTAAGTAACTGCAGAAATCTTGTACACATGGTTTACATCCATCAAAACATAGTTCCTTTCACTTTAGGTTCAAAATGGATCAGTCTACCTTTTATTTTATATTAATATCAAATACCAGCTATTTATTTTGCCTCCGCTCCTTATAAAGTTTATGTTATAAAGTTTTTAAGTGACATAACATTGTAGCTGCTTGCAATTGGAGTGCTTGCTTAGGTGGTGAATTAGTCTAGCTTTGTTCATAAATAACAATAATAAAAAGAATGGCATAACTGAAAGTCTAGTTATTTAAAAAATAAATCACTTTCAATACGGCCTCATCAGTGAATTCGTTTTTTTTAATGTAACATTTTTATACAAGCGCGAGGTGGCCAAGTTTACTTTATCCCTTTTTATTTTTGATGACTTTTTCTGCAATATTAATTTTTAAAGTAACCATTGCACCTACTAACCTTGGCCAGACGTTTTAGCTTAATCAATACTGGTTTTTATTACTCTGCTTTTTTTGGGGAAGAAACTGTTCATTTGGAAAACACACGAAACAAAAATATATATTTTGCCATAAATGTCCCTTTATTAACCAATCTGTTACCCCTGTAGTTCTAGTTTGCATAATATAAAACTGTTAAACTACATTTAAAAATACACAACCACACACAATCGGTCAAATTAATGTGATACTCCGCCTTGAAGCTCACTGTAAAGCAATCTCAAAGAACGCGGTTTGTAAAGGCAATGGTTATATCCAGGAACGGCAATGTAAATAAATGCACTCTTCAACATACTCAGTAGAGCTGGACTAGCCACTCTCAAAGCTTTACTTCACTCAGATACACATCCCGCCTTCAAAATCAACAAATAACGCCTAAGGCGCTCGACCTCGGGAACGCGTTCGAGTCTCGGTAATGACGCTAAACATCCTGTGATTCTGGGCAAATCACTTAATCTCCCTGTGCCTAACAAAAATTAATGTGTGTCCTCATGTAACGTAACTGGTGCTATGTAAAGCGCTCTGATACCCGATTCGGATCTGGGTCAAGTTCGCGCCATATAAAACTCTGCAAAAAAAATATCATCTAGCCTTGCTTTTCTCAGATGGCTACCCTAAAGCCTATAAGCATTTTCTAAACAGTGTGCATAACCTACAAAGCTCTCCATATGAAAAAGTTATTTTATTGAGCTCAAACTAAAAAACCTCTGGTGGCATTAGGGTACTGGGGATTGATTCAGCCCCACACACAGAAACCTCCAAGTTCTAACAAACAATGGCAAATCCAATAGGTCTCATCTATGAGAGAGCTATTGGCTTTGCCAATGTCTTTTAGCCATGTTCAGCCTGGCTAAAGGTTAGTGGCGTAGAACAGAGTGGCAATGAGCAGAGTGGCATGTTGAGTGGAGTGGGGTAGAGTAAAATGTTGTAGAGTGGAGTGCCGTAAAGCGGAGAGGAATGGAGTAGAGTGGTGTACAGTGGCATTGTGTGCAGTTTTATAGGGTGGCGCAGAGTAGTAAAGTTATGGGTGTGCGCAACTTAAACTAGGAACTATACTTAAAATTAACTTAAACGTTTGAGGCATAAAGGGGTGAATGGCTGAAAGGCAACGAAAGTAGGACTACGGCAGCCAGAATCATGAAGGGGTAAATGTATTGTTAAGTGTGGCACTTATACATTATACCATCACGTAAAATTTTTTATTTTATTTTAGCTGTATGAGTAGACCAATAGATGAAGGCATAGATAAACAATGTCCAAGAATGTGTTTTAAAACAGAACGAATGGACAAAACAGCAAAAGAACTTGAAACAGAGGACATGTCAAGCCAAGTGTGGCAGGGTATGCTCAGACGTGAGTCCCTTGCTCACTTTGCCATTGGATTCAAGCAAGCCGGGCTGAAGACTGCTGGAATGCCAGAAACCGGTCCTCGGAAGCTTGTTTCCGGTCCAGGGAAGAAATGGCTTGGCAGTTCGGGCTGGACTGTTCCCATGAGGCACAGGGTCAGACTGATTTGCATATAGCCATATCTGAACTGGGGTGGCAGAGTGGGCTAAAGAACGGTGATGGATTTAACCCAGATCTTTTGACTGGGTGTGAGTGTTTGATTGATTCAGATGCTCCGTCCATCACCACCCCCTTTTGTACCGCTTTTGGCCGCCATAAGTGTGGCAGGGTATGCTCAGACGTGAGTCCCTTGCTCATTTTGCCACTGGATTCAAGCAAGCCGGGCTGAAGACGGCTGGAATGCCAGAAACTGGTCCTCGGAAGCTTGTTTCCGGTCCAGGGAAGACATGGCTTGGCAGTTCGGGCTGGACTGTTCCCATGAGGCACAGGGTCAGACTGATTTGCATATAGACAAGTCTGAACTGGGGTGGCTGAGTGGGCTAAAGAACGGTGATAGATTCAACCCAGATCTTTTGACTGGGTGTGAGTGTTTGATTGATTCAGATGCTCCGTTGATCACCACCCCCTTTTGTACCGGGGTTTCAAAAGTGGCATACCGAATGCTGCTAACGAGCTAGCATGCAACATTTATCCGAAGATCGACATGAATGTGTAGGATGGGGAAGGAAAGAAGAAGAAAACGGCACGGATTGGTTGGGGGCGAGGGGGAAGAAACAGACTCGAGAGCGAGAGTCAAAACATGAAACACTCGTGCAAAATGCTCTTTTAGATAAAAAAAGAAAAAAAGCCCCTGAGCCACTAACTATAATGGGAGAAGTGTAATGCTACACATAATGGGGGCCTACGACATGGGAGAGAACAAACAGTGAAAAAGGAGGGACTAGTAGGCAATCTAAACACTGTAGGAAAGTTGGAGCTGCTTTTTGTGGTTACCCCCACTTTTTGCTTCATGTTACACTGTTTTTGACTAGTCGCTCTGGGATCCTGCTAATCAGGACCCCAGTCTGTCTGCTTTCTCCCTAAACTGTTATTTCTTGTACTTAGGTGCACTCCAGATTGTATACTGGGTTACCCTTGTCAGTACCTTGTATATGGTACCCATGTACCCCAGAGGCCTCCCACGGGCTGAAGCATGTATTATTATCCATGCAAAATGGGTCTAATGGCCTGTCGCTGCAGCCTGTGCAAGGTGGTTAATGCACCACTTACTTAAGATATAGGTTTACTATATCTAAGGGTCACTACACTTAAAACCTATAAGTCACCCCTGTCTCAGGCCTTGACAATCCTGAAGGCAGGGTACTTGGTTCTAAGTGAGAGGGTGCATGAGCAGGACACC
The DNA here is from genome assembly GCF_964261635.1 of Lissotriton helveticus. Classification (NCBI taxonomy): domain Eukaryota; kingdom Metazoa; phylum Chordata; class Amphibia; order Caudata; family Salamandridae; genus Lissotriton; species Lissotriton helveticus. The sequence goes on from NC_136065.1 coordinate 1,349,936,556, forward strand.
CCGCAGCCTACGGAGTCCATTCTCCCGGGTTGTTACTGCTACAGCCATTTACGACATATAGCGTGGCATTACACGGCCGCGTGATTACCAACTTTAAAACAGCTGAAAGTAACCCCATCGAGTTTGGTGTCAAACATTGTGGAATCATAACCCCACACCGGTAACTGGTTGATATGGTTGATATGGATGGTTGGTATGATTCCATCCCCAGTACCGAGCTTTGTGAGGTACCTGGTGTTCCCGGTACCAGCCTTCTAGTCCCAGGCAGCCCAAAAGGGTTGCTACCAACGAGACACACATTTCTGCCCTCCTGCTGCTGAGCCAATCTCGAGCAGGGGAAGGCTGAACAATGGGCATCCTGTCACAGGGAGGCGTGACCACCTCCCAGACAGGATGTAGTGAATTAGGCCTTGGTGGGTGTGCTTGCCAGTGACGTAAAGTATGCATGAGGGACACATTTGGTGTACCTGGACATAGTCCAGTTCAAACCAGTCCTGGGGGCCGTTGGCTCCTGCACAAAAACTGGACAAATGACAAGGGAGTAACCTCCCCTCTGTCCTGACCCTCCCCTAGGAGAGTCCCCTAAATCTGTCCAACCCTCTCCTGTGGGTACAAAAGGGCTTACCTGGCTGTAGGACTCTAGATTCGACGTGGACAAGATTCTGAACAAGAAACCACTGACCTTCGACCGTCTGAACACTCTGGACTTCGTTTGGGCCCGACTTCGTCCAAAGCATTGTCTGTGCCCGAGCACCATACAGGCTCAGTGCAGGACCTGTGGAGCATCAAGGACAACTGACGATAACTCCCTTGGAGAGTCCCCTTGCGACTCCTGTGCCTCCGACCTGTCGATCCTCTTGATGGTTGTCTTTGCTTTTCTTGGGCTCCACTGGTTGCTCCAGGCCTACCCGGACTCCCCTGTGTTTGGCAAGTCTCCTGGAACTTGCTGGTACGAACAGTACCCTTTTCGACCCTCTGCGTGGGTTTCCATTCCCAAGGCTTGTTGGTGCTCCAGCCAGACACAGACACCTCAGTACTCGACATACTTGTGGAACAGCTCGTATCTGACTCATGGTAGTCCTCGGCGTCTCCTGGTCCCGGTGGATGCAGAGTCAAGAACCCCCTTAAGGCACCGGAAGCACCAGACATCGGTGGGCATTCGTCTACCGAACCCCTCGTCACTCCTGAGTGACCCAGACTCTGTCTCCTCTACTTTCAGGTACTCTTCAACAAGAATCCACATTTGGATCCAACAGTCGCTTTTCTCCCTTCTAGCAGGGTCCCTTCATCAAAGTCCTCATTGAGTTCAACAGCTGTTTCCGACGCCACTTCAGCCCTATGCACCCGTCTGTCCCGGGCTAGGTAACTCTGGTACTACAGTATCCACGAGTGGGGTGGCTCACCAACCTCCTAAGTTCCATGGATTTCTTCGAAGTCCACTCAGAAGGGTCCTTAAACTTTAAAACAACCACCGCAACTCTCTCATAGAATTGTACGGGGCATGGGGTCGTGTTCACACACTGCACCCATCCTCTGTGGGGTCCTACTTATTCACCTTGGATAGTTCCTTGGGGTCCCAGCGATTCAACATCCCTTGACCTGTGGTACTCACAGTATGGCCTGCCGCCCGGCACGCCTTCCTTGGCGGACCGCGGACCTTGCAGGTAATGTA